>NW_005354186.1:756099-762311 GCF_000412655.1 Myotis brandtii | reverse complement strand
CGGTGGAGGGACTATAAGCTAATCTCGGGCAGTGAGGTCTTGGGCAAGGACACATGCATGCCCATAGGCCTATGGCCACCATTGTGTGCACACAGGTACCCTTAGTTCACAGGATGTGGGCAAGGGAGTAGGGATGGCTCACAGCAGCCCATTGTCACCACTAGAGACCCTCAGGGTGCAACAGTTAGGAGAGAGTCCAGGCTACCTGCTACCACCTGCGTGGGCCCCACCACTCAGCAGCCGACACCTCGGATGCGTTACTTAACCCCCATCTCTGGGCTTCAGTTTACTCACCGGCAGAACGGAGATTACAAAGTAGCCACCGCACAGGGTGACTGAGGAAGTTAGAAGTAAAAACGTGTAAAGCCTTGGGACCCACTGGTCTGGGCTGTCAGGCTCGGGCGGTGATGACCGCAGCTCTGCCTTGGGAGTCGGGGGCCCAGGCTGGAGTCTCAGCTCCGCGGGCAGGCGAGCTGAGCCTCAGTGTCCTCATCTGTAAATGGGGCCACCTGCCCCACGGGACTCCCAGCAGCACACCGGAGGTCAATCGCAAAGCCCCTGGCAGAGCCAAGATGCCTGTCCTTAAAGCTGTCACCACCAAAATGGGGGGCAGCAAATGGGTCTCTGTGTCTGGGCTCCATACCCCAAGAGGGTAAGGGACCCGAGGTGGGCTCACAGAGGGACCCCGAGACCCCAGGGTTTCAAGCTGTGGGGATCTGGGACTGTGGCCTGGGGCAGCCGGAGCCACCTGCAGGCTGGGCTCTGCCTCGGTCCCCTCAGTGACCTTGACCTCCCCTCCCATCAGTGACCTTGACCTCCCCGAGGCCCCTCATGGCCCGGGGCTTTGTCTCTTAAAAGTGGAGCCCACACCTGCTCAGACCATCCCAGGGGCTGCTACACGCAAGGAGCCAGGTCATGGGTGGCAGCGACAAGGCCACAGTGGTTACAAGGATGAGATTTATTGGAGCTCTGAGTTCAGATCCCAGTCTGCACTTGCCGGCAGGACAGTGAACACCTTTTTCACTGGTTCCTGGCAAGCAGAGTTCCCACGGGGATGGGAAGAGGGCTGTGCGGGTGTGCAAGGTATTCCACAGAGTAAGCCCTCCGTGCACACTGGCCACCGTTATCTTTACGACGGTAACAACGTCATGCTTGGGTGATAGGGGAGAGTTCTTCTCTAGGGGGGGGTCATCTCTTTAAAGATGGCTGCCATACTGGCCGGGCAGGCAGACCCCCAAAAGGTGCCCTTTCCTGCTACACGACGCAGAAGGGCCACAGTCAGACAGGATGAGATGCTGGGAGCCAGGGCGGAAGCCCCAGCTCGAACTGCAGGGTGTGTCTCAGCCGATCACGCTCACTACCGGGACCACCCTCTGCCTCTTCCTCATCACTTTTCAGAATAAAGTCAAGGCCCTAAGCAAGGCCATAGATGACACACACCCCTCCCCATTGACCGCCCCCCCACTGGCCTCAACAGCTCCCACCTACCCTCCCCCCCCTGGCCTCAACAGCTCCCACCCCCTGACCCACACCTTACAGGGAACTCTGCTCCAGCCTCACGAAGAGCTGTCAGGCCTGCGACCATGCCAACTCGTCTCACATCTCTAGACCTTTTGCTCAGGCTATTTGCTCCCTCCAGGTAGAATTCTCTTTCACAATCAGCAAGCAAACTCCTACTCAACCTTCAAAACCTAGACCCAGTTCTTCCTCTGTGAGTCCTCCCCAGATCCATCTCAGGCAGTGGCTCTCAAGCCTGGTGGTGGAGCTTTTTAAAAAAATAGATGTGACCCAGGCCTAAGATTCAGTAGTTCAGGGATGTGGCCAGGGAGAGGCTATTATCAAAGAGCTCAGGTGACCCTGGGACACATACAGCCCCTATTATAACTGCCTCCCTCACTAGACTGACCTCTTTTTTCATCTCAGTGTCTGGAGCCCTGGCCCACGTGCGAGACAACAGCTGCTGAGCTGCACTGAACTGAGGCCAGAGGCCAAGAACCGAAGAGCCTGGGAACCTCGCCCTGCTTGGGACCTACTCTGTGGAGTCCGTGAGGCTGGGGCGTCCCTGGGCCTGGGGCAGCTGCAGGTGTGGGACTTCCTGCCCAATGGAAAGAGGAGCCCAAGTCCAGGTGAGAACTTCAGCCACCGCCCCCCGCCGCCTCCCAGTGTCCTCCGCTCCGTCCAGGAAGACAAGAGGAAGAGGCAGGGTGCCAGCTGGACAGTGGGAAGTGGGATCCACAACTAGTGTCTGCAGGGGGGGCAGGACACCCACGCTCTGCCCTCGCAGGCTCAGCACAAGTGGCCTTCGGCCACAAAGTCGGGGGCAGGTGGCTCCTGGGGCTCTAGAGAGATGAGGCGCCCAATCCAAGAAAACACCAGAGGAGCTAGGGCAAGAGGAGCATGAGCAGAACTCAGCGCCCAGGAAGAGAGGCGTGAAGGGCTCAGGCTGGGTCCAAGGACCCAACTTCAAACAATCTGCAGCTCTCCAGGGCAAGACTTCGGAAAGTTCTTGTTTTTGTTTTATTGATTTCTTGGAGGAAGGAAGAGGGAGAGATAGAAACATCAATTGCTGGAAACCAAGATCAACAGTAATTAATATAAATGCGAGAAGTCCACCAGAAGGCTGAGTTTGGACTCCTTTGATATTCACAGGGTGAATTTGCATTTTATTACCTAGGGCTGACTCAATGGCCTAAAGCAAACTCCCCCCTAACCTGATAATCTTACTGTTTACTAAACATTACCATTGATGTGTCTGTTTGCATTCCTAAAAGGCACTTGAATATTCTAGTAAATAAAAGCAGACTGGAATGGAGACTCAGTGGAACTTGACTTCTCCAGTGGAGTTTTCCCCTGGCTTCCCCCCATAATTTCAAAATTAATTTTTCTTGTCTTGTGTGTCAATTTGCGCATCAGCTCTTTCTCCAAGCCTTTGAACCCGCTGTCCGTGGCTTTTCACAATCAATAATGAGAGAGAATCACCGATTGGCCACCTTCGACACACCCCCTACTAGGGATGGAGCTTGCAACCTGTGCATGTGCCCTTGACCGGAATTGAACCCAGGACTCTTCAGTCCACAGGCCAACGCTCTATCCACCGAGAAAATCCAACTAGGGCCCTCGGGAAGTTTTCCACCCTCTGTGTGTCCTGTCCCCATTGGTCAGAGGCAAATGTAAATGAAATGATGTCTAATAAAGCTGGTAGCGTCTTAATAAATGTTAGTTCCCTTCCCAGAGTTCCTGCCTTCCTTGAGGACCCTCGGCGTTGTCCCATTCTGCAGACTGCTCAACTGAGTCCAGGTCAACCGTGGCCAGAATACGTGCCCTGCCCTTCCTTACCCTCATCACCCCCGAGATCACAAAACGATCATCTGCGAAATGATAATGGCTGACATCTGAGCACTGCCATGCACCAGGCCTCATGCTGAACACTTCTGTTTTTGTCTAACTTAATTCCCATCGCAGATGAGGAAAAGGAAGCTGAGAAACTGAAGGATGTTCTCAAGGCCATGCAGCCACTGAGAGGGGTGTCACTGGGCTGTGAGCGGGGACTGCCAGGCGGGCCCCTTGGACAAAAGTGCTGGGCGAGTACATGGGTAAGGGGGTGAGCATCTTCCAGGCCCTCCCCATGGCGGGGGCCTCCGAATGCCAGAGGGACAAGAGGGCCAGCTCCTGCCCTCGCCCTCTGGGCACCAGGCCACTCAACGGGCTTCCCGCGCTGGGAAGGGGGAGGGAGGCTCTGAGAGGAGCACCCTCCGGGCTGTGGGCAGGGGTGAGGCTTGGTCAGTGGCTGAAGCCTCAGACAATGGAGGCTCTGTTCCCGCCAGGGAAGGAGCCCCGAACCCCACCCTCCTTCCTCCATTGACTCTCTTGGCTAGGCGAGCCCCTGGTCAGTGATCCCCGGGCAGGACAGGAGGGGGCAGCCCAGGAGGAGGCCTCTGGGCAAAAGAGCCCACCCACACCCCACCCCACACCCCTGCAGAAGGCATCTCTAAGGGCTGTTGCCTGGGAAGCCAGAACCAGCCAGAAGCTTCAAGACCCTGCAGTGGGGGGGCAGGGGGGCTGCCACCAGACTGGTCCCCAGCCCTTTCTCCTCCTCACAGTCCCAGGCACATTAACCCCTTTGTCCCCAGCTAACCAGCCCAGACAGGAGGTGCCAGGCTGAAGGGCCAGATGAAAAGTTTCCTAATATGGCTGAACTATCCTGACCTCATGCCCAGAGGGTCCCAGGTGATAGGGTCCCACCGCACGCACACACACACTTGGAGGCCAGAGGGGACACCATGGCCTTTGCTCTACCCCTTCACCTTTTGAGCCTCAGTTTCCCCGTCAGGAGCCACCTCTCAGGCAATCCAGTGCCACGTGGTCATAGGACACTCATCCGAGCAGCAGAGCATTTCCACGCGAGAAACAAACCCGAGAGGGGGGTTCCACTGCCTCCTTTCCCAGCTGCGGCTCAGTGAGGCGGGACCAGGACACGAAGGTGAGTCTGACTCCATGCAGTTCGACGGAGCAGGTGCTGGGGCAGGACGAACACTCCAGGCTGCCGAAATGGCCCAGACAAAGGCAGGGAGGCTCGAGGGAGCTGGGTTTCCAGCAAGGGCACCTGGCGGGTTGGGTGCTCTCCCCACCGCTCTGCCAGCCACCGTACTGGAGCTACCAGCAACGGAGCCACCAGCAACGCTCACAATGCCCAATGCAGTGGACATGGCTCAGCCCCCCTCAGCCTCCCCACTACTTGGCTGCGCCCTTCCCCATAAGCTCCCTCCGCTCTCCTTCCTGTCCAGCCCCGGCTCTGCTCCCTCTCCTCCACCGCATCCTCAGGACATCCAAACGCTGGCCGCTGGCCGCTGCCTGGCTCGCTGGCCGCTCCCAAGCCCGCCCCCTCTCCGCCTGTGCCTCCCTGGGCGACCTCCCCTCCTCCATGGTTTTTAAGACCATCTCCGCGATGATGACTCAACTGAGTTTCCCTTGGACTCCAGACTTCTGCCTGGAAACAAGCCTGCTCAGCATGTCCGCCCGTGGTCGACTGCGCATCTTGAACTTACCACCCACCCAAACTCCTGACCATCACCCCTGTTCCTTCGTCCTCCCAGCTCACCTGATGGCAGCTCCAGCGTGCCAGGCACTTAGACTAAGAGCCTCAGGCTCACCCTTGCCTCCCTCTTCCTCTCACACCTCCATCCTACCCTCAGCAGACCTGTTGGCTCTCCCTTCCAAATATGTCCCGAATCTGACCACTTCTCACCACCCCTCCCCCCCTGCCCCGCCACCACCTGGTCCAAACCGGCATCAGCTCCTATTGGGACCATTAAAATTACCCCTTGATTGGTCTCTAGCTCCCACTTTGTTTTCAACACAGCAGCCAAGTTACTCCTCTGCTCAAACCCTCAAATGCTTCCCCACCTCATTCAGGGTAGAAGCCAGAGTCCTCACCTTGGCCAACAAGGCCCTACATGGTGCACCCCCACCCTCCACTACCTTCCTGACTCAGATCCTACCTCTCCCCCCGTAGCTTATTCTACCCCAGTCACAAGAACCACCGTGCAGTTCCTCAAACACCCCACACAGGCTCCGGCCTCAGGGCCTTTGCACGTGCTGCTCCCTCTGCCTGGTCGTACACATGGATGCTCCCTCTGCCTGGATGCTCCCTCGCCTCCTCTGGGCTCTGATCAAAGGTCACCCTGTCAGGGGCTTCCCCAGCACCCTCTTTAAAACAGCACACACACCTCCCCATCACGCTCCTTCCCCTGACCCAGCTCCCCTGTCTTCATAGTATTTAATACTTCTGGGCACCTGTACACTTTAGTTGTTTATAACAGCCTCCTCCTACGAGAATATGGACTCGACGGAGGCCAGGGCATCATTATTTCTGTCCATTGCTCTATCTACAGCCCTGGATCAGGGCCTGGCAAACACTAGGCCTCAGCACACACCTGCTAAGTGGATGAAGGAACCCCTTGGTCTGGGTCAGTCCTGCCACCACCCTCAGGGGAGGGGATAGGGCAGCCCAGGCCCGTTGGGCATCTCGGTCTGGGACTGGGCCTCCTCCTGCCTGAAATCAGCCTGTGGCCAGGACGGCTCCTCCCAGGAGAGCTTAGTAAACAGACTCACTGCCAAGCTGTGCAAGGGGCGGTGCCCCAAAACCAGTATGGGAAGACGTCTGAGCCAAAGGCAGGGTGTGATCAGAAGGAGAGGGGAGGGAGGGGCAGGGC
>NW_005354186.1:754561-756079 GCF_000412655.1 Myotis brandtii | reverse complement strand
GGACTTGGACCATAAAAAACTGGCTCCCAAAAAAGACCTCATTCTTGCTCTGCTGAGTCAGAAGCATGTGGCTGGGAGAGGGAGCAGGACCCCAGAGCTCCAACGGCTGCCACCCTCCGCCACAGACAGGTGAGGGACCTGCCACACGCCCAGCTGCCCAGGGAGGAAGCACAGGGTCCAGGCTGGGTGCTCAGGCCCGGGCTGGTGGGCTACGGAGAGGAGCAGGCCTCCTTTCATAGACAGCCCGCTGGGTCAAGTCTGGCCTGGATCACTTTCTTCAGACCCACCCTCTGCCTCTCTCAAGGAGGGGACCCCTTTGTCCCACAAGACAGCTCTGGGCAGGAAGCAACAGCCTTTGCAAAACTCAGAGCTAAAGATAACTCGGCCCTCCCGATCATGGCCCTGCAAGCAGGCCAGGCAGCATCTGAGGTCTCAGGAAAGGCAAGGCCAGCATGGAGCCCCAGGGGACCAGAGGCCTCAGCCACAAGGCACAGAACAGCTCTGGCTGAACTCTCCAAGCAGCTAGCTCTCATATTCAAACCCCTCCCCGAGAAACAGGGTGTGTGAATCCAGCTGCTCTCTGTCCTCCAAAGCTGGAGGGAGGCACAGAAATGGGTGTCTTCCCACCAGCCCCCAAGCAGGTGGGCCATCCCACAAGAGGGCAGGGTCAACCCCATTACAGAGGAGGAAACTGAGAGGGAGAGAGATGACCCAAAGTCAAGTTCATCACAGGCAGATCCCTGATTAGATGGATGTCTGCCCCCCTCTTTCTCCTGTAGGGGTTCCTCTCCCTCCCCCAGTGAATCCAGGCCACTCCCCCCTGACTATTAACATCCCACCTCTGAGAAGACACCGGCTGGGGCTGTGGGACAGGAGGAGCCTGGGCTGCAGGCGCTGGGGGCAGAGAGTGGAGGAGTGGTTGCAACCCTGAAATGGATGGGTCCTGAATCCTGTCCTGGGGGGGACTCACACCCAGGACCAGGGCCCCACGGGGAACCAGTCCCAAACACGGGTCCTCCTTCATAATCAACTTTAACAAGAAGCTCACTGGTGCTTGCCAACCCTGGAACCAGATAGCTTAGACCAGGGGTGGGCAAACTTTTTGACTCGAGGGCCACAATGGGTTCTTAAACTGGACCGGAGGGCCGGAACAAAAGCATGGATGGAGTGTTTGTGTGAACTAATATAAATTCAAAGTAAACATCATTACATAAAAGGGTACGGTCTTTTTTTTTTTTTTTTTAGTTTTATTCATTTCAAACGGGCCAGATCTGGCCCGCGGGCCATAGTTTGCCCACGGCTGGCTTAGATGCTGCCCACTCGCTGGTACTAGAAAGAATTCCTGAACTCCCAACTCCCTCATCTTCTTTCTGTTCTCAGCACTGAACCCGTGCTGGGTGCCGTGAGCTGGGAGCCCACCCCTGCCTACATCCCACTGCAGAAAGGCGGTCACTTGTTCAGTAGGAAATGGGGGGCCCACTGCACTCAGGGTGGCTCCTGCTCTGCAGCAATCTCCGG
>NW_005354186.1:744319-754506 GCF_000412655.1 Myotis brandtii | reverse complement strand
CCCTTTTTTGCCACCATCTCGCCCTGGGGATGGTTTTTAGGAAAGTGAGCCCTGTGATTAAACCAGGTTGGGTCCCAGCTCCCCACTTCCTGTGACACTAAGATGTTACTTCGCTGTTCTGATCCCTGGCTCCCCCTCGGTACAAGAGCTGTAAGAATCCCCACCTCATAGGGTTGTTATACGGGTAGATGAGTCACAAAAAGTGCCTCACTGAGAGCCTAGAACACAGCAGGGGCTCGATAAATGTTTGCTGAATGATAAATGTTTGCTGAATGAATGAGTGAATGAGCAACCACCTCCTTCTAACGCAGCGGTTCTCAACTTGTGGGTCGCGACCATTTGGGGGTCGAACGACCCTTTCACAGGGGTCGCCTAAGACCATCGGAAAACACATATATAATTACATATTGTTTTTGTGATTAATCACTATGCTTTAATTATGTTCAATTTGTAACAATGAAAATACATCCTGCATATCAGATACTTACATGACGATTCATAACAGTAGCAAAATTACACTTATGAAGTAGCAACGAAAATAATTTTATGATTGGGGGTCACCACAACATGAGGAACTGTATTAAAGGGACGCGGCATTAGGAAGGTTGAGAACCACTGTTCTAATGGAACAGCTGCCCTGGCCCACAAGGAGGGCGCTGCCCCAGGTGGCACTGAGTGATCCTAGAGCCCTGCCCATCCCTGGCCTCCAAGGGGATTAAGCCTGGAGAACGCAGCCTCTCGTGCAGCATCTGACCATGTAGCAGTCCTTCCGAGGGCAGGGGACCCAGCAATGTTCTCTGGGGCAGCACCAGCTTGGCCTGGCCGGAGGCTAACATGCAGCTGTGTAAGTTCCCCAAAGCCTCCACCGCCTCCCACCCCTTTTCAAGTCAAGATTCCAGGGGAGGGGAGGACCCAGAAAGAAAAAGCGAGTTCCTTTAACTGGTGCAAAACGTAGCGACGACCAAAGCTCAGCATGTGGTGCCAGGGAGACAGTCCAAGCCCCTGAATCCGTTTAGTCAAGCAGAGGGGACCTCGGAGCTGGCTGCTGATGTCCCCCTTTATGGAAAGCACGCTGGCTGGACAACCAGCCCAGGAGAGTGGCAAAAACCACATGCATCTATTTTCCTTGCTAGCGTTCCAATATGTTTAGCTAAATTCAGGGACAAATCCCCTCCAGGCAGCAAGGTTACAGTGACCACACACACACACACACACACACACACACACACACGCCCAGGGCTGTCACTCAACATGAGGAGCATCTGAGGGACCTGCAGAGACAGTGCAGGCCTAGGCGGGCGGGACTCAGTTCTCTTCCCTGTTTGCGGCCGCCGGCACAGCTACTAGGTGCCCAGTGCTCAGTGCTGGACACCTGCGCTCCCTGCCAAGACAGCCTGTGCCAGGCTCATGCAAGGTCTGGCCTGTGGCCAGGGCTTGGTCAGAAGATAGGGCACCATCTCCTTCCACATTAGGGTGCAAACCAGGACGCAAGTACCTAAACAATTACACAAACTCCACTCCGTTACAAACCAGATGCACACTACGCGGGGAGGGAGAGTGCCAGGGCTCCTCTGACATTTAGACGGACAGCTGAACATTGACTCAACTCTCCCAGGACCGGTGCTGGTCCTCTGGACTCCACGTGTCATCTGCATTGTAACCACACGAAACAAGGGACACAAAAACCTGGTGACAGTCCAGTTAATTCTGCCAGGAGCCTGCCTCTGTGTGGCCCGGGCCAAGGTGCACACTGCCCAGCCTCCAAGGGCCCGCCCACCTCCCGATGGCCGTTTGCATTTCATGCCAAACAAGGACATGTACGCACCCAGGGACGATGGTATGGGCTCTGTCTCCCTGTTTGCTTGTTTTGGCCGGAGGCAGTATTCGACTTAAAAATTCCCATTCCATCTTGACCTGGGCAGAGAGTCTTGCTGATCCATCTACGGCAGTGGCTCTCGGCCGGGCCGATCTGGTCCCCCGCGCCCCGGGGACATTTGGCAATGTCGGGAGACATGTTGGCTGTCACGACTGGAAAGGCAGGGAATGCTAGTGGCATCCGGGGGTAGAGGCCAAGGATGCTGCCCAACACCCTACGGGGCACAGGACGGCCCCACCACAGAGAATGACCCGGCTCGAGTGTCAACAGTGCGAGGTGCAGAACCCTTACTCCGAAGGCATCTGGTCAAGTCCTCTGAGATCTAGCGCAGATACTGGCTCGTTAGCGCTGGGTAGTGTTACCGTTATTAGTCACAGGGACACAAAGACAAAGTCATGACCACTGGTTTCCACAGCAGGGAAATACCAGGCTACGGGTCTCTAAAAAGACTGCATTATACCACAGTCACTGATGTTTGTGGACCTCTGACCCACTTCTCTGTGCCTCTCCACCACCTGGCCCAGCATATGGAATACTGAAGGTGGGAGAAGGGAGGGAAGGAGAAAGAGAGGGGGTGGGGAAGAGGGCAAACTGAGGCCTTTCAAGGCAGGGACCACGTGTTATGCCTCTCCTGTCCCCCGCACCCAGCGCCATTCCCGGCACCAAGCGGCCGCTTTTTAATTCTGTGAGCTCTCTGAGGCCAGGTCCCTCTCTGTCCCCGAGCTGAGCCTAGCTTATGGCTCAACCCTCCACACTCACCATCGGTCCCTGCCCCTCAGCCCTCATAGTTCAGCAGGGGAAGGAGAACTGAGCAGGGAGCAGGGAGCAACAATAAACAGCAGGCAGTGCTCCTGTGGAGGATTTTTTTTTGGGGGGGGGGGGGGGGGGGGGGGGGGGGGGGCTGCAAGCACTCCTGGGAGGGGCTCTGAACCTAGATGGGGGGCAGGGCTATCCATCAGGTAATAGTCCTGGAAACAGCCCAGCCTGTGTAGCTCAATGGCTGAGCATCAACCTATGAACCAGGAGGTCACGGTTCAATTCCCGATCTGGGCACATGCCCAGGTTGCAGGCTCCATCCGCAGTAGGGGGCATGCAGGAGGCAGCCAATCAAGGATTCTCTCATCGTTGATGTTTCTCTCTCTCTCTCCCTCTCCCTTCCTCTCTGAAATCAATAAAAATATTTTTTTAAAATAGTCCTGGAAACAATGGACACAGCATGAACAGCTCCTCTCTGCAAGGCCTGGGACACGCACGGAAGCAGTGAGAACACGTGAGCAGGACAGAGACAAGGAGAAGGTAGACAGGGACTTCCGGGGGGCGTCCGGGGCCCGCATGCTGCTCTGCTCCCCTCTCCCCAGACACCTGGCCCAGGTACTCCTTCACCGGGACAAACAGTACTGGGGATGGAAGCCAGAGCCCAGGCACTAGGCACACAGAAAGGCAGCAGCTCCTAGGGTTGCCTAAGGCCACCAGGGAGTGAGTGCCAAAGTCAACCTCAACTTACTAATTGCCTTTAAGTGCATGAAGCTATTCTAGGCCCTTTAATCTTATTATTTTAATCTTTGCAACAACCCTGTGAGAGAGGAGCTATCGTCATCCCCATTTTACAGATTAGGAAACACAACAACAGAGGTTAAGGAAGTGGCTCAAGGTCACAGTGTCCACAGAGGGAGAGCTGGGATTTGAACCCAGACTCTGAGGCTGCAGGACTAAACCCCAAGAGGATTGGGGTTTTCAATCTTCAGCCACCAGCCAGCCACCAGCCAGCTGGGCTCCTGTGGTGTCCGGGAAATGCTCGGGTGAGCAGATGGGACCACAAGGACCCCACTCATGGAGAGCCGGAGGGTCAGGGCCCCAGTGGGCAGGCACATCAGGAAGAGAACAATGGGAAAAGGCTCCCTGCCCCAACCGACTAGCAAAGTACTCATTGGGCCCCGTGGGCCCCAGGGAGAGTTCTAGGTGCACTGCTCCCAACAGAGCCTCGCCAAGCAGCCCCTGTGTCCGGGACCCAGCCCTGGGCTCCAGCAGCAGCCGAATGTAAACACGGTAAGTCTCACTGGGCATTCTGGTCTGGCAGGAACATGACCCTGTGAACCGGGATTCACCCGGGCCCTCCAGCCACCACCTTAGCGCAGGCACCTGGGAAGGGACAGCTGACCTGAGCGGGCACGGCTGCGTGCCAGCCATGGGCTGAGCCAGGGCCCTCCCCCCCCTGTGTCCGGGACCCAGCCCTGGGCTCCAGCAGCAGCCAAATGTAAACACGGTAAGTCTCACTGGGCATTCTGGTCCGGCAGGAACATGAGCCTGTGAACCGGGATTCACCCGGGCCCTCCAGCTACCACCTTAGCACAGGCACCTGGGCAGGGACAGCCGACCTGAGTGGGCATGGCTGCATGCCAGCCATGGGCTGAGCCAGGGCCCTCCCCGTGCTGTGACTGAGGATACCATGATGTCAGACCACAACCGGAAGGGCCCCCTTTACTGCTAGCAGCATCAAATCCCCTCCTAACCTGGCCCCTTAAAAGGGTGCCCCTGATCGGAGCAGGAACCAATGGCTAGAGCATCACCTGTGATTCACAGCACTGACCCGTCGCTGTATTTTCCCACAACCAGTCACTCTCCAAAGGAGGGATCGTAGCAAGGCCGACACCCAACCTGTGGGCCAGAGCAAGAATTCCTTCTTAATCCTAGCAGATGGGTGGGTCAGAGCTTGAACAAATGCATGATTTCACCTCTCTAAGCCTCAGCTTACTCATCTGCAGACTGGGCGCAATGACACTCCCAAGACCCAATTAAGTAATACACTCACTCATTTATTCAGCCCATATTGATCAAGCACTCCCTTGAGCCAAATACCGTCCCAGGTGTTTGGGATACATCAGTGAACCATGGGGAAAGGCTCCCTGCCCCAGCGGACTTACTGAGCCTTACCCGGTGCCTGTCACAGAGTGGATATGTCATAAATGCCCCGCCTCACGCCAAGCCTGGGTCACTGTCCCACGTCATACTCTCGTATGAATCCCTCCTTCGGCAAAAGAGTCATAGGAAGGGTCTACCCTTGCCCTCGTGTCATCTTCTGTAGTTTCTCAGGACAAGGCCCCGCCTCCTGCACAGGACACCCATCCGCTATCCCTCCTTCACTGTGTCCATTGCACCCCCACTAGGGCCCATTCCAGGCTGCCATGGTCCCTCTCATGAGCTCAGCAAACACCCCTTGGGTGTCCCCCACGTGCCCAGGGTGGACGACCCTAGGACATCACCTGGGTTGCACTTCCTCTTTGCCAAGGTCAGGGCACCCAGGGGAATGTGGCGGACTGCACTCGCGACCAGGGCTCTGACTCACATCGCGATGCCCACGGACATTCAACACCGTCCCCGCCGACCCTCCAGAAGTAGACCCTGCTCTTTCCTGCGAACAAGTGACATCAAAGCGACAGTAACTCGCAAGAAACCCCAGCGCCAGCTCTCACTGGCTGCGAACAAACAACACGAATGCTCACCATCGTTTCTGAGTTTCTGTTAAAACCAGGAGCCGTGTGTGGTGTTTCACGGGTCATTTCACAAGCTCCTCAACACTTCAAGGTGGAGATCCAGGTCCCCACGTGAATCCCCACTCAATCTCCAGGTTCCCAGAGGCTAGTGGCTGAGCCTACCCAAAATGTCTAGCACTGCCCTAGCCGGTTTGGCTCAGTGGATAGACCTTCAGCCTGCGGACCAAAGGGTCGCAGGTTCAATTCCGGTCAAGGGCATGTACCTTGGTTGCAGGCTCCTCCCCGGCCCGGGCCCTGGTCGGGGCTCGTGCAGGAGGCAACCAATCAATGTGTTTCTCTCTCATCGATATTTCTCTCTGTATCGATGTTTCTAACTCTCTATCCCTCTCCCTTCCTCTCTGTAAAAAAAAATCAATAAAAATATACTTTAAAAAAATGTCTAGCACGTAACCTGGCATCTAACAGGTCTTCAATAAATGCTGGTTGGGTTGACTTGAATAAGAAAACTGAGGCTCAGAGAAGTAAAGTGACTTGCCCAAGGTCACACAGCTAGAGTGAGCCAGCCCAGCTGTGGACCAGGTCTGTGCAACTCCAAGTGCTTGCACTCGGCCTCTCTCTGACCTCCCCATGTGTGAGCACCTGCAGTCTAGCAGCTAGCTAACAGGGCTCTCCCCGGACAGGCTCTGGGCAAAAGGCACCGCCCCTCCAGGGCCTGAGAAAGGAGAGGTGAGCTCCACATGCGACCTTTTAAGGAAAAGTAAATAAAGAAAAACAGAAAGCACGTTGGTGGAGGAAAGAAAGACCAGCCTGTGTATCATGTGCCCCAGAATATTAGGTTCACAGCTGGCTCCAGGCAGGCCACGGCGGCCGGAGCCTGACAGCCCCAGGGCCCTACCCCAAGTAGCTGGAGGTGCCAGGTCCGGTTGGCCTCGGGCTGGGCATCAGCCTGGCTCTGCCACCAATGCTACCAGCGTTGGGCAAGTCATTTCCACCCCCAGAGTGCTGATGGCCCCTGCTTATGACAACAGAGAGGGGAGGGCAAGACCAAGTGAAAGCCAACATCCCCCTCTCTCTCCAGCCAAACTTAGCCCACACCTCATTTACACACACGCCCCTCCCCCCGGGTGGAGTTGGCACCCCCTTGTCCCATCTCCAAATGCCAGCAGAGTCACTCCTTCTACCCCTGGGCTGCCAGCATCACCGGGAAGCAGCTTGACTCACCTTGCAGACCTTCTAGTCCAGCCTCTGAGGACTGTCATCTGTGTGCCTGGGAAGGAAGTCAACTTACTGAGCACCTGCCATGTCGTGGGAGCTCTGGGAGTGCTGTGTCACTTCATCCCCGCACTGACCCTGTGAAGTACGGGTTTAACTCCTCTTTCCAAGGGAGCCGCCCAGGCTGAGCCAGACAAAGGTGCCTGCCCAAGATCCCACAGCTAATGCGACGCAGGGTTCAAACCCAGGCCCTGAAGTGCCCAAACCTGTGTTCTCATTCCTGCTCGTGTGTCAGCTCCCAGAGGACAGAAACTGTGACTAGGCCCTACGTGTCTCCATGATGCCTCGTCCATGGTCTGCAAACTCGGGCTTGCTTGGTTGGCCAGTTGGTTACTCCCAAACCCCAGCCCAGGCCCCAGGGGAGCCTTACACATCACAAGCAGGGCCTGCTCCCCAGCTCCCTGCCTCATTGCTCTCGAGTGTCCTGAGCCCGGTCCTGCCTGCCAGGGACCCCAAACCAGCCTGCACCCACTTTGCAAGAGGAATTTGAGACCAAGGCTCAGAGGAGCCAGAAAGCAAACCTCAGCACCTGTGACACACGGAGCATCCCGGTGTGGCCCTCACAGCAGCGAGGAGGCTGCTGGAGTCCAAGCGGGGGAGCATGGGCTTTGCAGCAAGACCCTCCAGGTTTCAACCCCAGGTCCGCCCCGTTAGCTGTGCAGACCTGAGCAGGCCTCCTGTCCTCTCCACGCCTCGGTCTCCTCCTCCGCTAAACAACAGACAGCAGACCCTGACCACCGGACAGCGAAGGTGATTAAATGCCGTCCATCACCCGGCCTGAGGCAGGCACCCTTTCTTCCCTGGAGGGCACCTGCTCACCCTGGGCATCAGCTGGGCAGGGGGCTCAGAACCTACAGCCCCCCAGGCAGCCAGCCCAAACAGGTCTGCATCCAGAGCTAGGTTTGTGGAGTTAATATTTACCTGCTTGTGACCCAAATCTTCTGGGGCATCAGGCATGCCTGAGCCACTCAGCCCTGAGACTTCCAACCAAGCAGGGACATGAGGTGGGAGGTGGTGCTGAATCTGGGACAAGAGTCAGAAACCCTGGTCCCCGAGGGCACCCAGACCCAGGCTGGCTGGGAGAGGTCCGTCCCTTCCCCATGTCCCCGCAGACTAAGTGTCACCCTCCACCCCATAGCACTTGCTCTGAGGACCCGAGCCCCACTCATCGGATGACCCATTTCCATAGGATCCCGGAAACCAGGGAGAACATGGGAGGGGGGAGGCTGAGGCCCCACAGACGAAGAGCTGAGCCCCAGCGTCTGTGGGCAGTGGAGGTGGCTGCCACGCACGCTCATCAAATGGAGATTTCACTCGGGCTGTTTAGACCCAAGTTTCCTGATTTCTATAATAAGCCCCACGCAGGAGAACCAACAGAGTCAGCAACTATCTGGGGCATCGGTCCCCACTTCACAGATGAGAAACCTCAGCTTAGAGCCTGAGACAGCCTGCCAAGGTCTCTAAATAGTCAGAGGTACAGGGGGATTCAAACCAGGCCTCCTGGCTCCCAGGCTAATGAATAAACAGCCTGCCTCCAGCACTCCACTTTCCTGCCACTGTTTATCAGGTGTTTACCGGGTACCAGGCAGGGCTCTACCTGCTTACACATGATGACTGTCTTTATCGGTCCAAGAACCTTCCGGATGAGGACGAGGCTATTACCCAACAAGCTGAGAAACTGAACTGAAACACAGGGAGGTTGAGACACTTGCCCCAGGACACAGAGCAGACAAGAGGCAGAGTGAGGATCAAAACCAGGCAGCCTGACTCCAGAGGCCACCACTGCATATACCCCACCCTCCAAATGACCCTGTCCCCTCATTTCCCCCAACACACGCACACACACTCACACACACTCACACACACACACACACACACACACAACACACACATCTCACAGTCCCCCGGGAGCGGAGTGTCCTGCACCTCCATGCACACCACCATCTGCCTGCTCCTCAGCGTCCATAGGACTCACACACACACACTCATAGCACACGCACACACGCACACACACTCACACACACTCACACACACACTCACACACACACACACACACACACACACACATGCCCACACTCACGCCGCCCATGCGCGCGCGCACAGGGCAGGAGAGACCTACCATTGGGAAGGTTTCGTGAACACAATAGCTCTTGCCCGCACAGGGAAAGAGCTGAAGGCCGAGGAGGCTGTGAAAGGTAGGAGCTGGGTAGGCACCCTCGTCCACCCTCCCTGTTCTCCCTGCTGAGCAGAGGGAGCCTGGGTAATGGTGTCATTCCCCGCCTGCAGCTGTCCAGGGCCCACAGAGCCAGAAGCTCCTCAGTGTGGCCCACAAGGCCATTCTTTTTGACAGATCATCCCCAACTCCCCATTCACCAATGAGGAATGTTTGCTGAGCACATACTATGGATCAGGCCTCATGGGGAGACAAACATCCTATAGAACAGCGGTTCTCAACCTGTGGGTCACAACCCCTTTGGGGGTCGAACGACCCTTTCACAGGGGTCGCCTAAGACCATCAGAAAACACATATAATTAGATATTGTTTTTTTGATTAATCACTATGCTTTAATTATGTTAAATTTGTAACAATGAAAATACATGCTGCATATCAGATATTTACATTACGATTCACAACAGTAGCAAAATTAGTTATGAAGTAGCAATGAAAATAATTTTATGGTTGGGGGTCACCACAACATGAGGAACTGTATTAAAGGGCCGCAGCATTAGGAAGGTTGAGAACCACTGCTATAGAATAAAAGCCTAATATGTAAATCAACCGAAAAGTGGAACAACCAGTGGAATGACCAGTCGCTATGACACGCACTGACCACCAGGGGACAGACGCTCAATGCAGGAGCTGCCCCCAGCCCACAGGCCCCAGGCCAGCCAAGGCAGGTGCCAGCAAGGCGCCCTCTTCCCACCCCATCGCCCCACCGGTTGCCTCCAACAGAGGGAGGCAACCACCCATGGCAGGGCAATAGGGAGACGTGGCCAGCCAGCAAGCAGGTGGCGCCAGGCCAGCCAAGGTGGGTGCCCCACAGATCAGCCCTGATCACCGGCCAGGCCTAGGGACCCTGCCCATGCACGAATTTCATGCACCGGGCCTCTAGTGGAAAATAAAAGACAGAGCCTGAGCTTTGGGAGCAGAAGAGGGGCCCCCACCTGCCCCAGTCACATGACCTGCCTTCCTTGGCCTGGAAACTGTGTCCCACCTTGTCTGCTTGGGACACTCACACCTACATTTTGAGCCTTAACACAAGATGACCTCAGGGAAGTCTTCCACAATGCCCACAGCTAGCCACTCACCCCTCAGAGCACCTAACACTCTGGACTGGAATCATCTGCTTTGTTCTGTGACTCCCCCACTAGACTGTGAGTTCCTTGAGGACAGGGACAATGCCTTTCATTTCTGTTTCCCCAGTAACCAGTACAGTCCTCGGGACATGGTAGGGATTCAAGAGATGATGGATGGCTGTGTGGGTAGGTGGATAGATTGATAGATGGATGGGTGGATGGGTGGGTAGGTATGTGAATGGGTGGGTGGA
>NW_005354186.1:741639-744223 GCF_000412655.1 Myotis brandtii | reverse complement strand
AGGGGGATGAGGGGATGGGTGGGGGGATGGATGGATGGATGGATGGATGGATGGATGGATGGATAGGTGGGTGGGTGGGTGGATGGGTGGATACATAAATGACTAAATGAATGAACAAATAATAGGATCGCATAAGTAATACCAGAGGCCACTGGGCTCCAGGCTCTACTTTAGTCTGGAATTTACTGGAGCTCAGCTGCCAGGGAATCCCAGCTTTGCCCCAGGTATTTAGTCTGACCCAACTCTTTTCTAGATACATTTCCCCAACTTGGCCGAGTATCCCTATGTGATCACTGTCTGTCTCCTTCACAGGCTATAGCGTAGGTGACACACTACCCAGCACTGCGTCTGGCCTAACAATTACGTCCTCAATGCCCTCCCCTAGGCTGGGGCCGCTGCAGGCCTCAATGAATACTTATTGAATAAATGACAAATGAACAAAAGTCCTAGGGAGCTTTTTAAACATGGAAATTTCTAGGTCCCGGTCGAGATCTGCTGGCTCAGAATCTCTAAGGGTGAAACTCAAGAATGTGTATTTTGTTCAAAAGCTTTCTGGCAATTCCAGTAATTGGCCGGGATTGGGCACCTAGCTTGTGGGGAAGAGGAGTCCCCAGCTACTGAAGTCTGTGGCCGCAGATGAAGGCATCTCCGAACAGGGCCGGATGGAGCGGTCACCAACTGGGGCAGATCACCACTCTCCTAATTCTTTTAGGTTAAAAGAGTCTAACAGCATTGTTTGGAGTGTGGTCCTTGAACTATTTACTTCAGAACCACCTGAGTAAGAGGAAGCCTTTTTTTAAAAATATTTTTTTTTATTGATTTCAGAGAGGGAAAGAGAGATAGAAACATCAATGATGAGAAAGAATCATTGATCAGCTGCATCCTGCACGCACACCCCCTACTGAGGATCGAGCCTGCAGCCCTGACTGGGAATCGAACTGTGACCTCCTGACTCATAGGTCGAGGCTCAACAACTGAGTCACGGCTGGGCAGAGGAAGTCTTTTTTTAAAATGTAGATTCTAAGGTCCCACCCCAACCTACAAATTTAGAGTCTCTTCTGGGGAGGCCCCAAGAATCTGTACCCTTAACAGGCTGTCTGGGCCATCCTGGCACCCGGGGGGATGGGAGTGACTGGCTCATGGGTTCCCGGGGGTGCTAAGGCCACCTGCTGTGTCCGGCACCTTCATGCACACCTCACCTTCTGAGAGAGGAAAGTTCCTGTGGGGGCAGCTTGGATGACTCCAAGAAACCCAGCAAACTAGGTAAGAGGCCACAAGGCAGCAAATGTGCCCATTCCTCAGCGCCTGAGCCTTGAAGCAACCAACGAGTCATGAGGCCCAGCTTCTCACCTTACAGATGAGGAAGCCGAGGCCCAGGGAGGACTGTGTCCTGCCCAAGGTCATAAAAGAGTGAGTGCCAGAGCCAAGCTCGAAGCCAGATGGTCATGCCCCAGGCCCCACCCCCACCCCCCAGGCCCACGCTGCCCTGGCCCAGGTGGGAGGCTCTCCCCTACTCGCATTCTCCGCACCTGCTCCCAGGTGAGTGAAGGCCCCTGGGAAGAGCCTCCAGCAGGGCAGCGGCCGTCCGCCCTGGATGTCTCGGCCAGGCTTGCTGTTCCAGGAAGTCAGAGAGGCTCTGATCACGGAGATTAACAATATCAGGCATGTTCAAGGCACTGTCGAGTCCTGCAATTTCAGAATCTGCTTAAATCATGATGCAGATGAAAGAGGAGTCATGGACCCGAAGTCATAGACCAGGAAGTGGGGACGCGGGACCTGAGTCTGCACTGGAGACCAACGTGCTTAGTACTCAGTGAGATGATCCCTGTCATTTATTTTTATTTTTTTAAAGATACTTTTTTTTATTTATATTTTTTTATTGATTTCAGAGAGGAAGGGAGAGAGAGAGAAAAACATCAGTGATGACAGAGGATCATTGATCGGTGGCCTCCTACACACCCTACACTGGGGATGGAGCCCACAACCCAGGCATGATTCCTAACAGGGATTGAACCATGACCTCCTGGCTCATAGGTTGACATTCAACCACTGAGCCACGCCGGCTGGGCCATTTCATTTATTTTTATCGTTGTTGTTCTTGTTCCGATGGGAGGGAGCGAGGGCACGCAGCAGCAGGGCCTGGGCAGGAAGTCATGCTCACGAAAGTGGCCAAGAGGTGAAGCTGAGGACCCAGCTTCCCAGGTCTTCTGCGCCTGGTTCTGCGGCCATTGGCTGTGTGACCTGGGGAAGGTCACCGCCCCTCTCCAGGCAAAGCTGTCCCCGTGCATAAAGTTAGGACTTGGGCCTCGAGGATCCCGAAAGGCCCTTCCAGCTCTAAATGAGTCTCTGACTTCATGGCCCTGTCCTCAGCTTCTATTTCTCTCCCCACCAGCCACAGCCTCTCCCTGGTCCCGCGTCCCCTTTCCTGTAAGCAGCTGAGGCCTGTACTGCTCGGCCAGGCTGCAGGCTGGGCTGAGCTCTGCCCAGTGGTGGACGAAGCACTGCCTTTGCTCTCCCTGCCACTGTCCCTTTGCCTCCCTCACCGGAACCCAGGTGCCTGCTTCCCAATGTGGTGCTATTCCCG
>NW_005354186.1:730027-741561 GCF_000412655.1 Myotis brandtii | reverse complement strand
GCAGGGGCCAGGGGGCCAGAATTCTCGTCCTGAGTCTGCCTTACATGGCTGTGAGACGATCAGCAAAGGGCTTTAGGGCCACTGGAGCGCCAAGGCTCGTGATAAAACTATAGGGGTTGGACTAAACCAGTTGTCCCAAAGCGGGATGGGCTGACCGCTGGAACCCCCCAAGATCCTATCAGGTAGTTTGCCAAGGAAGGGCTCAGCTGAACAAAGGGTTTCAAGGGAAGTCTCCGGCCTCAGATGGGTCAGGGTTCCAGTTCTGCCATTTCCTAGCTGTGTGACTTTGGGCAAATTATCACCCTCTCTGTCCCTCAGCTGCCACACCTGTTAAGTGAAGATATTAACCATACACAGCTCACAGATTGCCACAGAGAACTGAAAGAAGATAATAATAATACATGTGCCTGGCACACGCTAAGCCCTCAGTAAACACGGGTTATTTTTTCAATCCTTTGGGATCACATTTCATCTCATCCATACTTCACAGATGAGATAACCAAGATTGCAGAGAGGCAAGTCAGCTGCCCAAAGTGAAGGGGCCCTTAAGGAGCAGGTCTCTGCGAACTGCTCCCCATCTCTCCTGGCCCCCCCAAAATGAGGCCTCTGCCTGGCGTCTGTAAAATACAGCTGCCGTCCCCAGCGAAGACCACGCCATCCCTGGCCTCACATGACCCATGTCCAGGATCAAATCCTAGCCCAGCCCCCGGAAGTTTTCCAATCACTTACTGGGGAGGAAGCCAAGACCCAGCAAAATGCTTCAACAACCCAGGGGGCCCTGGCTCCAGGGAGGGCCAACTCCCACTTTCCAGCAGCAGCCTGGCTCCTCCCGCCCGGAGGCACTGCCCAGTCTCTGAGGATGCAAAAGGGCAACAGTTAAAACCACAAGAGGACCTGCAGATGGTGGGACGGTAATGTTCACCTGAGCCCCCACTGAGTCTCTCGCTGGGGTTACTCTCCACCTGCTTCCACCCTTGAGACTTTGGTTGTTTCATTCAAGGGACCAGTCCCAGCCCGGATGCCCTGTTATGCTGTGTGACCTCAGGCAAGTTGCTTAACCTCTCTGAGTCTCAGGAATCTTTTTAGAAAAGAGAAATGAGCAGATTTCAGGAAGCCCTAAGGACGCAGCAGGGTTTGCAGAATGATCTAAAGGTCTCCCCATGTCTCCTGACCCTTCCAACCCTGTCTCCCCCGAGGACAAAAGGTTCTGATCTTGTCCGTCCCCCCGTCCCCCGTTTTTTGGAAACACTTGACCGGCTTCTTATGGTCCTCGAGATAAAGTAAGACGTCCGAGTGAGATGCTCAGAGCCCTTCACCAGGATCCCCCACGGCCCCGGCCCCAGCCTTTGCAGCCATGCACAGTGCTTCCCTCTCCCTGAACTGACTGCCGCTTGGCTGCCTTGCTCAGACACTCCCCTAGAAAGCTTCTCGTTTCTATGCCTGGGTTAGACACTCTCCATCTTTGTACTGGGTACCGTCTGCCTCCCCAGCAGAAAGAGGGTACACACATTTACTCATATCTGGCTCCAAGCTGGTACCGGCTCCCTAAGAAATCTGTGCCAGATAAGTATGTGATGGGAAGAGAGGAATGCAAGGACAGACAAACAAAAACAAATCAGCTGCTCCCTGAGCATCGATCTCCTCCTCTGCCAACAGGAATGCTGTGGGAGCAGTAGCTGGACCACCTGGGTGGGGCCCTCGCCCCCTTTGGCAGCTGGCCATGCTGGCTGGGTGGCCTCTCCCCGCTCTGGAAGGTGAGGACAGCAACAGCACCTGCACTTCTATGAGGATGCCGTGAGCCAGTCCTCCTGGAGTGCTCAGGCCAGCGCCTGGCCCATGAAGGTGACTTCCCTGCACTTCACGTCTGAGAAGTGGGAAGTGGGGGTGACACAGGGCCCAGAGACGTCCAGCCTGGCCCAGCTGAAGTGGCATCTGCTGCAGGAACCGAGTTCTCCTGAAACCAAGCTCCCAACAGGCTCGGGTGCTCGTCGCATCTGCCAGCACTGGCCCCACACCCAGCAGCCCGGTGCCCTGGAGACTGTGGGCCCCACTGTGCCATCTCGCACACACCGCTGACCTCTCTGATCCCATTCCCTCCTCTCTAAAAAGAAGGGCTAAGAAGCGTCCACTTCCATCATTTTGGGGACCCAGCAACCTCTGCCCATTCTCATAGTGACTGCCAACCACCTCTCCCGGGGTGGGCAGTCTTGGTTGGACTGGACCCTTCCCTCCCTTGGTCAAGGTGTCACTGAGAACCATGAGGCTACCAAATGGGACTGTCTCCAACCCCCCCTCATGTGTACTCCAAATCTACCCCGATTCTTCCATTTCCCAAGAAGCACCCCTACTCCCATAAACCCCCCACCCAGCATCACCACACTGGTACCTCCTCCTCTCTCGTTTGCCTACAGATCCGGCTCCTGTAGCTGCCCCATGGGTCTTGACCATCCGTACAAACCCTTCTCCTGGGTCCCCCAGTCCCCCTCCCCCCACTTCACCTCCAACCGAAACACCTGTTCTCAGCCCCTCTTCACTACCCAGCACCTCAGAAGCTGTCCCCACACGCTGTCCGTCTCTCCCTTCTCGCCTCCCGGCCCCTCATCCTTTCCCACTCCGGAGCCCCATCACTCCTCCAGAACTGCTCTGACAAAAAGGCCCAAACTGCCTCCAAGTGGCCTGAACCAGTGGCCCCTTTCCTGTCTCCTCTTCCCTGGACTCTCGCCGGCCTGCAGCCCAGCTAACCACTAGCTCTTTTCTGAAGCAGAACCGCGTGTGGGCTTCCCAGGGGCCCCACTCTCCTTCCTCCTCCCAGCGCCACCCCCTGGCCTCCTCCTGCTTCCCCTGACCTCGGGGTGGCCGCACCTGCTCCGTCTGTGTGCTAACAACGCCCAAGTTAGAATCCAGCCCGGAGGCCCCATCAAACTGTTTGCTTCCAGGACTTCTTACGTGACACTGGGGACAAAAAGGGGCGACACAGCAGAGCCGACGAGCTCAGGGGCCACAGGGGAGGCCTGGCAAGCGCAGTGACCGAAAGTAACCACGCAGGATGGATGGGCCGATCATGAATTCCTAACCGGGCAGGTCAGAGCGGGAAGTCCTACAGCTTCCTCGGCAAAGGTCAACCTTGACCTGAAGTGAACATGGCCCAATGTTCTTACGCATCTAGGGTAGCACACATTTAAAATGTCAAAGTCGTTTTCCTTCCCGGGCCCCTGGGAGGCCCACGCGGGCACCAGAGCCAAGACCACCGAGCTCCTCCTGTCGCCTCGTTGCTGCACGCTGTCCGGGAGCTGTCGGTGGTAAATGGGCACTGTCCCGCACCCGCCAACGGAAAAGAAGTGTGTGTTTCTCCGTTTTGCTTTTTATCCAATCCCAGCGATTTCCCCACCTCGCTTCCTCCCACCTCCCTAACCCCCCACCCATGGATTCCACGTGACCTTCCCCACGCTCTCTCCTTTGATTCCAAATGCACAGAAAGAACTACCAAACTGCCACTCTCCTGAGCATTTTCTCAACCTGTTGAGATCCTACTCCTCAAAATGTTGGCTCAAATAAACGCTCACGCAACTTTTCTATAGGTTGGACCTTCTTTCATCAATGACATGCAGTTACTTTGTAATCTGAGCGATTGCTCTGGTTGTTGTCTCCTCTGCCATCATGTAAGAGCCACAGGGCAAGGCTACTGAAGGTCGACCAGCTGACCGACATCACGCCAGAGGCAATGCTGCTCGCCCACGGGCCAGGCGCTGTCTGGAGCAGCCTCCTTGTACTTGCTTCTCAAATCCACACAACACAGGACAAGCGACTAGTATTATCCCATTTTACAGATGAGGAAACTGAGATACAGAGGGGCCAAGTGAGTTGCCTAAGGTCCAACACAGAAAGAGGCCCAGCAAAGAGCAGGGCACCCATCGACCCGCCAAGCCCAACACAGGCCTGGCCCTTTGCAAACCCGAAATAGACACTTGCCAAATGAGCAAATCTATCACCAAAAATCAATGCATGAGATGCACCACGGTGTTGAGAGAGGTGGTCTTTGAGTAGTGGAACGCGGAGCAATTTTCATTTCCTTCTGTCTATATTTCCCAAGTTTTCTTCAATGATCGTGTAACACATACATAACTTCAAGTATAATAACGCTTTAGTTTTCAAGTAAATTCAAAGGTCCTGGGCAATGTCTTGGTCCAGGAATATTTTTCTTCAATTTTCAGAGACTGTTATTCCTCTACTTAATTTGAACCATTGTTTTTCTAGTGAAATTGAATAATAAGTCCGCATTTTTAGAGCTCTCTCCAAGTCTGCCCACTTCAAACAATGAAGAGAGGGAAGTAATGAGAGCGGTCAGCCTCGAGCCCTGATGGCGGGAAACAGGGACGCATACCAAGCAGGCAGCCTGGAAGGGGCTTTCTATAGAGGCCCAGAGGCCAGGCTCTCAAAGAGGAGGAGAGGCCAGGCCCAGAAGGCCGCCCGCCTAGCGCCTTATGCACCCCCCAATGTAGGCAGGGGCCACCTCAAAACACCGGCCCTGCCCTGGTCTAAGAGGGTCCCTGCAAAGACTGGCCCAAGACCACCCTCTCGACAGACAGGTGAGTGGGAAGATGAACCCCTGAAGCCCTTGGCCGGAGGCTCAGCACCAGGCTCTAGCCAAGAGGGAGACACCACCTGTGCTTCTGGCCACGTGGTCACCTGTCCTCCTGTTTCCCACCACACGTGGCCACTGCTGCCAGGGGACACCGAAAGCCCAGCCAGGCCCAGTCCTGGAAAGGGTGGCACTGGCCTAGGACGCAGGGCTGGGAGCTGGGCTCTGGGGCAGACAGAACAAGGTGGACCCGTGCCGCCTCCACCCCTCACAGGTGCGTGACCTGGACGAGCAAGATGACTGACCTGGGCCTCCGCCTCCTCGGGGACACAATGGAGATGACAAGCCCACGTCCCTGATGGCTGATGACTGAGCAGCTCCCTCGAGCCCCGTGCCTGCCAACGTGCCTGCCACTCCCTAAATAAGACCTATTAGTTCAGCAATCTCCATAAATACACGCCATTATTATTAGCGCTTTCCGGACGGCAGGCCTGGGGGCCCGTTTGGGCACTGGGTTCTATTCTAGGCCTTGACCCTAAACCACAGGGCAGTGAACCCAGCTACATGGGTGAAAAAACACACATCCGTTTCAGACAAAGAGTGGCAGAGTGTGTTAAGATTATAGACTGGGGGGGCATCCCCTCGCCCCCACTCCTCAAAGGGAAATAGAATAGAGGGGAATAGGATTCTAGGAAGATCTCACCACCTAGTTTGAATCCTGCCACTGACAAACACCGTGACCTTGGGAAAGTCACTCAAGCAATCAGATTCCGTGTCCTCGTCTATAAGATGGGCCAACAGTACCCACCTGCAGGCTCGGTATGGGAATTAAAGAAATTGATGCATCAAAAGGGTCTGGCAAGTACAGACTTAAAGTGAACATGAGTTGTCCTTAAAGAAATAAGCTCTCAAACTTCACTATTAAGTGAAGGGCAGACGTAACCAAAAACACTGGGTAACCTCAATTCCAGTTACTTTTATCTGTGGCTTTTCTGGTATTATTGGGGGTTGGGGGAGGAGGGCAGCAGGCTCACCTTCCCAATTCTCTTTTGTTTGGTCTGATATTAAAATGGAAATATTTTTTGAGAATCCACCAGCCACAGATGCCGGGGCTGGAACATTAGGCAGCTTGAGGAATAACAAGATGTGCAGGGTAGGGGCTGACCCACACAACACGATGCCCCTAGCAGGTGAGGTGTGGCAGGACTCCTGGGCTGGTACCCAGATGATGCTGTATCCTCTGACCTGAGGAAGGTTCAGCACTTGCTCTGACAGCCAAGCCGGACTGAACTCCCGACAGCTCTTGCCTCTGAGCCTTCGCCCATGCTGTTCCTTCGATCCAGACCCTTTCCCTCTCCCCACCCCATTCTCCTGCTCTCACACCTCCAGTGAATGTAACTGCACACATGTCCATTTCCCCACCAGAGCTCACACACTGGACAAGAGCTAACACTCTTGTAAAGAGATGTCCGCTCAACAGTCCGGCTCTACTCTCTTGAGCTGTCCCTGAATCCATGGGGAGAGGCCATGCCCGCTGTTGCCTACACCTCCCCCAGACAGCTCCAGCCACCTGGGTCCTGGACATCACACCTCCACCAGCCCTGAGCTGGTTGACTTGTTCACCGTGTCCTCGGACATCACCACCACTTTGCCTCCCAGATGCCTGGGTCCCCTGAGTGTGGTTATTCAATCAATGGCCAAGCAGGCTCGCAATTAACAGCATCCTATCCTCAACCCATTTCCCCTCTTCTTGGTGCATGGCAATATAATAACTCAGTTCCCAAAGGGAGAGGTCATTCGAGGGCCATTTACAACCCCAGCCACCACAGCAGGCCCAGCCCAGCAGCTGCCCCTCTTGCTCTGCGCTGTGAGGACCCTAGACCAGCCCTGGCGTGGTCAGCACCAGAATGCCAGCTCCAGGGGAGGGGCTGTGCCTGAGCTGTTCGCTGCTGGATTCCCATGGTGAGCTTCAAATGTTAAACAACTAACTAGGGGGTGAGGGCTGATTTAAAGTGTTTGCCAATTTCTGTGGTGTAAATATTCTCACTACGGCCCATTTCAAGCTACCAAGGTGACATCACCAAACACACAGTTGGGAAGAAAAGTGCAGTAGCCACCAGCACGTATATTATACAGTCAGGTGTCATTTAATGACGGGGCTACGCTCTGAGAAATGCATCGGTAAGCTACTTCATCCTTGTGTGACCATCAGAGTGCACTTACAGAAACCTAGATGGTATAAGCAACTACACACCTAGGCTATATGGGATAGCCTATTGTTCCTAGGCTATAAGCTTGTACATGTTCCTGTACTGAATACTGTAGGCAATGTAGCAATGGTATTTGTGTATCTAAACATAACTAAACATGAAAAGGTACAGTAAAAATACAGTGTATGAGATAAAACTGTGCAGGGCACTGACCATGACTGGAGCCTGCAGGACTGGAAGATGCCGGGAAGTCAGTGAGTGAGTGGGAAGGCCTAGGGCATTACTGGACACACTGCAGACTTTATCACACTGTCCCACAAGTCCTCCCCCTGCTTCCTTCCGACAGGGTCAGAGAACACAGAGCTGTCAACGCTGCCCCATGAGCAGGGATGTGGGCTGGGTGGGAATATCGAGGAGAAACTGGCTGGGGGAGACGCCGATCACCATAACAGTGACTGTCAGGAGGGAGTGACGGTGGCCTGAGGGTCAGCAGGAATGAGAAACCAGGACGAAGGGTAAGGAACACAGGGACTGTCATGGCCACGTGGGTGGCTACTGCCTGTCGGAGCAGTGGTCAGATCAAGGAACTTTGTGGTGGTTCAGGAAAAAGAGGGTGTTATCATGAAGAGAGTGTAGTTCTGTTTAGATACACAAATACCATTGCTACATCGCCTACAGTTTCAGTTTTGACTTTGGAAATTTGTTTTGGGTTCCACTGGCCCTCTCTGGCATAAAAGGCTCTCTGGTATTGAACTGATAGAAAAAATAAAACTATCTATGCTTTACACCATTACAACCTGACAATATTTCCAACGTCCAGGGGCAGGCTAGCCCCACAGGGAAAGGGAAAACTCTTACTGGAGTGGCCGTGGCGCTTCATACTGGTTAAGGTGCTCCTGTGGGCCTGAGTCCGTGTACAGGACCTTAGGTCCTCAACAGAGCACCTACAGCCGGGTCCTGAAGCCCATCAGCCGGGCCTGGGGGCTGCAGCGCCCTCTGAACATGCAGCGCTGGGGGACGGGCTCCTCTGGGAGGAAACAGGTCAGTGGCTGAGGGACTGGGGTGCAATCTGTGCGCTCAGAATTGAGGTGCTGTGAGCGAGAGAGAGTCTACTGCCAAGCCCCAGACACTGCTCCCATCAGAGAAAAAATCCCCCTGAACCATAGCCTTCATTTCTATTATAATCCTATGGGACCACCATCATATGTGCCAAAACATTATGTATGTATAATATAAATACAAACGCATAAAAGACACAAATAAACACATAGGTTATAGTGAAGTAATTAGAAGTACTGTGTTTTGAGTTATCCTTGCTTCTATTATAACTTTTAAAATATATTTTTATTGATTTCAGAGATGAAGGGAGAGGGAGAGAGAGATAGAAACATCAATGATGAGAGAGAATCATTGACGGGCTGCCTCCTGCACACACCCCTACTGGGGATCCAGCCTGCAACCTGGGCATGTGCCCTTGACTGGTATGGAGTCCAGGACCCTTCAGTCCCAAGCCAATGCTCTATCCACTGAGCCAAACCAGCTAGGGCTAGTATAACCTTTTTAACTGTAAATTTATAGGCGTACAATTTTTTTATGAAGGCTGTGTCTAACAGCCAGCTCACAAAATTCCTCAAATACAGTGATCAGCTCTCATGCTTTGGTACAAACTGGCCCTAGCACACCACTGCCCAGGGCCCAGCACAGCCTTGTAAGGACAGCCACTCCTGGGAGCTCTCTCGGACCATGGCCCCAAAGGAAGGTGGCTCTGATGGCCTCCAGCGAGACAAACAGAGACCAAGGAACTCTCCCGGGACCCACGGCCAGGACGGGGCTGAGCTGGGGCCCAGGTGGCACAGTGGGGTGGACAGAGAACTTGGGCCCACTCTGCTGCTATGAATCCGGTTCTCTTCCCTGGACTTCAAACCCCTTGAGGGCAAGAACAGTGGCCCATTCACCACTGTCCAGCCGGGTGAGGAGAACACAAATGCGGTGAAGACGAGCCTTCACAAAACAGCAAGGACTGGGCGGTCGGGGAGACCCAGGGGTGAGTCCTCCGCTGACTAACTATGACCTTCCGCTGTGGTTCATTTTTCTCATCTGTAAAATGGGTATGAACCCATCTTCCCTGCCTAAGTATCAGGGCTGTTGTAGAAACAAAGAGATTTCGACCTGAAAGGGTGATATGAATCTAAGTTACTATTATCATATAGACACATCACCCACTTTATCTTTTCTAAACTTATCTGATTAAGATTATATGCTTGCGCCCTAACCGGTTTGGCTCAGTGGATAGAGCATCGGCCTGCAGACTGAAGGGTCCCAGGTTTGATTCCGGTCAAGGGCATGTACCTTGGTTGCGGGCACATACCCAGTGGGGAGTGTGCAGGAGGCAGCTGATCGATGTTTCTCTCTCATCAATGTTTCTAACTCTCTATCCCTCTCCCTTCCTCTCTGTAAAAAACCAATAAAATATATTTTTTAAAAAAAATTTTTTTAAAAAAAGGTTATATGCTTGCCACTCTGCTCCTTGCCCGATTTACGGGAACACACATGTGAAGCAGCTAGCCCAGCACCTGGCACTTACCAGATACTACCAATATCTGTTAATTCATTTACTACTTATCTAGTTAACAGCAGGCTTTCCACCTACACTAACCTGGTACTGGTACCGAAGAGCCCACCAGCTACACCCCCTCCCCAGACGCCTCCCAAGTTAAAACTTGAAAGAGCAGAATTTAGGAACCGTTCATTACTGGACATACACTTAATCAGCAACTATTTATCAAGCACCTACTATGTGTCAGCCCTTGTTCCAGGACAGACATGGTCCTTGCTCTCCAAGGCTTACAGTCCCCTGAGGGTATAGAGCAGTGATGGCGAACCTATGACACGCGTGCCAAAGGTGACACGCGAACTCATTTTTTTGGTTGATTTTTCTTTGTTAAGCGGCATTTAAATATATAAAATAAATATCAAAAATATAAGTCTTTGTTTTACTATGGTTACAAATATCAAAAAATTTCTATATGTGACACGGCACCAGAGTTAAGTTAGGGTTTTTCAAAATGCTGACATGCCGAGCTCAAAAGGTTCGCCATCACTGGTATAGAGCCACCCTCACCACAATGAGGCTGGAGCAGCATCATGAACAAGGATCCATGAGCCTGTCTGACGGGCTGAGAGGAAGAGATCCCGGGTGAGAAGTGAAGAGGCAAAGGATGGGACCAGCTTTCCATGGAGGGAACAGCAAGGGTGCAGGGTCTTTGGTGGAAGAGGAGGGGCAGGGACCTCAGGAAGGCAAGCATGAGGGAGCAGAGTGAGACTCAGACCCAGCACAACCGAAGGCCTCACCAGGCACGAGGAGGGTTCTGAGTGTCACCCTGGAGCCTGAGGGAGGGGCAGGACAGCCCCCACCCACGGTCTCGGGGAGCTTGGAGAGTTCCAGACAGGGCCCTCCTTTCTGGTCTGTGTGTCGGAGGACTGGACACCGCGGGGTACAGCGCTGGATGGATAGACAGATGGATGCTGCAGCTGATGGCCATGCGGGCAGGGCTGCAGGGAAGGGCTGAGCACTTTAATGAGTGTGCACAACCTGTCCCCTCTCCCCAGCATCCGAGCAGGAGCAGATGGTGCTTCAGGCGGGCAGGGCGGGGCTTCCCCTGGATGGTAATGAGTGTGCACAACCTGTCCCCTCTCCCCAGCATCTGAGGAGGAGCAGATGGTGCTTCTGCGGGCGGGCAGGGCGGGGCTTCCCCTGGATGAATCCCTCAGGAAGGCCAAGGACTTTGAGGCAAGGTCTCAGCTCTAACGTGGGGGGAAGTGCCGCCCACCCACCACCACCTCCCTGCTGTGGCCTGAGCCAGGGTCCTCGTGCTCTCCAGGTTAAAAGAGGTTCCTGACCCCTGCCTGGGTCCCCCACCCTGGGACAGGGAGGAGGAGGTCTCCCACATTCTCCTACAACAGGCCTGGGCTCCCCTCTCAGAGACCACCCCTGGGGGCCAGGGCGCTGGCTGACCTTCATCCTCAGCAGGGCCCACCCCGACACCCTTCCCTGCCTCAGGAGTGTCCAGGCCTCACCCGGTTCTATGGCCATGGCCTTCCGGCTGACCAGGGCACCTCTCCTCCCACCCTTCCTCCATGCAGCCGCCCCTGCTCCATCCTGGGCCAGCGTCCAGGCTGAGAGAGGCTAGCCCAGCACAGAGGCGCCAGGAGCAGTCCCTGGCTTCATGCAACCCCAGGGACCCCCAAGGTCAGCAGGGGGAGGTGAAGCCTGTGACGGCAGAACCTGAAGGGTCAGTCCATGGACGGAAAGTGAGGCACAGAGTCACACACACACACACTGATGCTCAGAAGCCGGTCAGAAGTCATGCAGAGGGATGGGACACAGACTCCCGTGGGGCGTGGGGTGCACACTCACACTCGAAAGGTACACATTCACACTCACACTCAACCCACCCAAGTAGCGACCCCCACACAGAGCAGACCCAGGCTCTGGAACACACACCCAGAGACCCTTCCGCACACAGGCTCCCGGGACACGGACAGAGATCGCCGGCTCCCGGAGACACACACACGCCAGGGCCACGGGGAAGATGCCGGCGTGGACCTCACACCCAGAGGCACCGAGATACACCCTCTCACAGACACACCGGGACCCCGGGAAGACACCAGACTCGCGCTGGGAGAGTCAGAGACACACAAAGATCCCGCAGAAGCAAAGACGCGCAAGGGGCCGGGATGCCGGG
>NW_005354186.1:715991-729566 GCF_000412655.1 Myotis brandtii | reverse complement strand
GACGGGGAAGAGGGGGGCCCCCAGCCCCCTGTGGCAGGACGGCTTCTGCCCTCCCGCTGGTCCTGCTCCGATCAACCTGACCCAGCGCACCACGGGGAAACTGAGGCCACGGGGACCCCTCACTCCTCCACTCCCAGTGTCCCCTCCCATTTCCCTGCTTCTCCCGCCAGAAGCCCCCAGACACCATCCCATTCCCCTAAGTGCCGCACACGCACCCGGGGCTGCGGCTTCTCCTTCCGCACTTTCAGGAGTTTGCCAGGTGTCTCCGGGGAGGGTGAGATGCCTGGGCTGGCCTGGGGGGGTGGGGGAAACCCCCGGCGGTGAGGCCCTGCCTGCTGGCCGAGAGCCCTCCAGTCCCTCAGTGCCCTGACCCCAGGGGCTTCAGGCATGAAGGGTTTGCTAAGCTGAGTGAGAACATCTCACCGAACTGGCAACAGCCCTGCATGTGGCCCCATCTTCCTGATGAGGAAACTGAGGCTCAGCTGTAACTGGCCCAAACTCACCCGGCAATGAAGTGGTGGAAGGCAGATCCTAGCACCTCCTTCCTTCCAGCCTCTAAAGCTGCCAAAATCGCTAGCTACTCCCTCCCAGAATTCCAAAGAGGGCCTGCGGATATGATGCAATTAATTAGACTTATCAGGCCATTAATTAAGATGATCCCCGGAGTTATTAAACACTGCCCTGCTACCTCTCAATTTACAATGCAATTCACACTCAGGCTTATCAGCAATTACTCCTGGGTTGATAATAAGGATTCTATAGACTCCAGAGGGCACAGGTGTATGCGGGCTGGAATCTTTGTCAGCCGGTGTTCGTCCATTCATGCAGCCAGCAAAAAAACATTATTTTTTAAACTACTCCCTACGCGTCAGGCACCAGCCTTAGGGGCTAGGCATGAAACAAGGAACCAGGCAGACCCCAGCCCTGCCCCCTCGGTTCTCAGAGGCCAGGAGGGGACACAGAAACAGGCCACTGCAGTGTGCTGAGACAAGCCACCCTCGGGCCACGCTCTCTGAAGCCACCTTATTCATGGGTTGGTTTGTTCATTGTCCAGCGCCACACTAGAACATAAGCCCCATCGAGCCTGTCATAAGACTTGTTCATAGGCGCTGTGGGAAGCCCCAGGCCTACAGCAACCCTGGGCTCATAGTAATTGGCCAGTAAATATTAGTTAAGCACTCACTACGTTCCAGACATCATTCTAGGCGCAGGAGACATCAGTGAACAAACCAGGCTTGGTCCTTGCCCTGCTGGAGCTTCCATTCCAGGGGTGAATGAACGGTGGCCGTGACCGCAGAGAGGGAAGTTTCTGGAATGCTAACAAAGCAGCAAGGGCATCTCCGGATGTCCATTGGGTGACCGGGGCTCATTGAACCTTGGACCAGAATTTAGATATTCTGAACCTGCATTCGCAGCCTTGCAGACCTGCTCCTACCCTCGTCCCTGGCCTTCTAGTTTTCCTCCTGGGCCTGAGGCCTCCTGAGCCCTCCAGGCTGAACGCCCGCCCCTCTTTGGTTGCAGGAGGCTCACACTCCCTCCCAGGAACATCAGAAGCCCTAGCATGCCCAGGAGGACCCCCCACATGGCCTTCGCTCCCTGAGCGCCTCTGCTCTGAGCGCCAAAGCACTCTGAGCTTGGGTTGGTTGCTTTAGTTTTGTTGAGTTGGCTCCAGGGCGTGTACTGATTTGAAATCTCTCCAGTTTGAGGGCAGCTATGATCCAGGCTTGAGGAGAGGGGCCATCCCCCAGGCCCCCAGAGCCCAGCCCAGGTTGGGATCATGAGAGGATCAAAATAGATTTCAGTGGACACCCTCAAACCCTTAGCAGTAGAACCCTCGGGATCCAGGGTTGCAACCTGCCAGCTCATAGACCAATGGAGCTGCAGAAGCATTTTGCTTCACCCATAGTGGTGGTGTTGTTATTGTTGTTGTTAATTAGTTACCAACATTTAACAGTTAGGAGATTTCCCATAGAAAGCCAGATTGCTGGCTTCTCTTAACAAATCTGAAGATCTGGTGATGCCAGGCCCCCGTTCCCACGTGGCCACCCTCTGCAGGCCCCAGGGAGCCTGGCTCCTTACCAGAGCTATGCCCTCCACTTGCCTCTATCCCTCTCAGCCCTATATAACCCATCTGACTTGGAGGCCTCTCCTCTGTGAATTAGTGTTTTTACTGCACTTTCCACTCTACATTGTATTTTTAGGAGAAAGAAACACATACTTGAGAATAAATAAGCCTGCAGCCCTAACCTACCAGGCTGGCCCCAGGCCCCAGGCCAGGCCAAATTCTCCAACATTCTTTTCTTTTCTTTTTAAATCTTTTTTTTTCCCCAGAGAGGAAAGGAGAGGGAGAGAGAGATAGAAACATCAGTGATGAAAGAGAATCATCTATCAGCTGCCTCCTGCACGCCCCACACTGGAGATCGAGCCTGCAACCCTGGCATGTGCCCTGACCAGGAGTCAAACCATGACCTCCTGGTTCATAGGTTGATGCTCAACCACTAAGCTACACCGGCCATGCTCTCCTACATTCTTGATCTCTTCGCCATTGCCCTCTCCTAACACACACACACCCCTTCTCGCTCGCCTCCCCAGCTTCACATTTTATGCTCCACAGCACAAATGAATGTGCAAGGTGTTTGGCTGGGCCTTTGCCCATACTGTTCCCTCTGCTGCCATCCCCCAGACACTGTGGCTAACTGCTTTTTGCTGCTCTCAATGTAAACGATACCTTCTCAAGGATCTCTTTTCTAGTGCCTCCAGATTCGACTCTGGGGCTCCCACGTGTCCTGTGCTCCCCGCATCAGTGTACCCATCCTACCGTGTTGTGCGGTATATTTGCCCCATGTCTCCCCCCAGTCTGTGCATCCTGGGAGCTGGGACTTGGCTGTCATTCTCACTGGAATCCCCAACACCTGGGACAGAGCCTGGTCGAGCATAGGCAGGAGACAAATATTTGCTAAATAGATGAATTAATGGGTTTCAATAGCCACAAAAGGAACAAAAAGAATTTCTGGGAACATTTCCATGTCCCAGAACATTCCATTAACCAGTATTTCCCACTCCCTGAGCGTTCTGGTGAGGACAGGATTTACTGTGCAAGATCATCATGAATGACATCGCCGAGTGGGACTGGGGCTCTGCTCTCCCTTGCCTCCGCCGCCGGCCTGAGAAAGAGGGAGGGCGTGCAGGTGGTACTTTCCATTGGCCAGAGAGGCTAAGTGACTTGCCCACGGTTGCCTAGCGAGCTGGTGGCAAAGTCAAGATGGAAACCCAGGCCCGGCCGGTGTGGCTCAGTGGTTGAGCATCCACCTATGAACCAGGAGGTCATGGGTTGATTCCCGGTCAGGGTTCCATCGCCAGTGTGGGGCATGCAGGAGGCAGCCGATCAATGGTTCTCTCTCATTGATGTTTCTATCTCTCTCTCTCTCCCTTCCAAAAATTAAAAAAAAGAAAAGAAAAAGATGGAAACCCAGGGCTGCTGCCTCTGCCTCCCAGCCCGGCCCCCTTCCACTGGCCTGGGTCCATAGAGGTCAAAAAGGAAGTGGATGGAAGGAACAGTGGACTTCCCAAGCCCAGATGCCACCCTTACACGGGCAGTACAAATGGAGAGCAGGCAGGAAACTGTCAGTCCTCCACACTTACTGTATCATCAAAGCCATCATGAGCAGACTCTCATCTGAGAGGGGCTGGATCACATCCTGGTTATACAGTCTATCTAACCAAGATGAAGCCCTCTTCCCCTCCACTCCTGGCCCTGTAAGTAGGATGGGCACTTGGAAGGGGCTTGGATGCCACTGAGCAACCCTCCAAGCCTCTCAGATTCCTCACAACCCAAGACCTGCATCTGCAGGGAGCAAGCCAAGGTCCAGGCACAGGTCACAGTTGGAGGTGGTTGCAGGGGCTCAGGTGGGAGAGAAACTTGACTTCTCTGAGCTACTATTTTATGGGCCTTGGTGTCGGGGAGAGGCCGGTCTGAGCAGTTCATTCTCTTGGGGATGTAATCTCAACATTTTCCCAAGACAAGCCGGGGACGGGTGGACAGCGCATGTCCGGTGGGCTGGACATGGACACAGGACAGGGCTCCGGGCCTGATTGCTCATGAGCTCTCTGTAGGACCCTGAGAACAGCCCTCAACCTCTTTTATTTCATTTTTTTTTCCCCAGAGAGGAAAGGAGAGGGAGAGAGAGATAGAAACATCAATGATGAGAGAGAATCATCTCTCTGTAAAGTGGGAACAATACTCTTGTTGCTCTCTTCGAACTCACAGATTTTGAAGGATCAATCCAGTATCGTCGAACAGAGATTTTTTTCAACTTCTCACTGACAAAATTAAATAAATATGCTTTTTGAGACTATATTATCATAAACAGTCATAACTACTATTTATGAGAGGCAATCTAGTACAGTCATGGTCAAGAGTTCAAACTCTTGGGATTCTCACTGTTAGGAAGGGAATTATTAATATGGAAAGGGAGAGGATAGAACCCTGTGGTGGTGAAAGTATTGGTGTGAGTTCATAGCTCTGTCCACCAAGAGGACCTGGGAGCAGGAATGTCCCAATAGCAATGAGCACACCTAGAAACTAGATCATGGTTTCAAAATATCATTCTCTACTCACAGGAACCAGAACTCCTTGGAGAAATGGCTGATTCCGGGGGGGAAATAGGTTGAGTCTGAAACATATTGTGCCAGAAATTAATAAATTGCTCAAGCCCAGCCAGCATAGCTCAGTGGTTGAGCATCAACTTATGAACCAGGAAGTCACGGTTTGATTCCCAGTCAAGGCATATGCCTGGGTTGCAGGCTTGATCCTCAGTCTGGGGTGTGTAGGAGGCAGCCAATCAATGATTCTCTCTCATCATTGATGTTCCTCTCTCTCCCTCCCTCTTTCTTCTTCTCCTCTGAAAACAATAAAAATCTATTTAAAATAATAATAAATTGCTCAAGAAGTGATGGGAACATAGCAAAAGGACACAGAGACCAGCTCAAAGAGGCTCTGAATAGCCAAACTGCGGGCAACTTGAGCATCCAAATAAATAATAATTGTACGGATTTATATTCCATTGAATACAATAGGAAACCAAGAGTCCATACGAATGGAAATAAATAAATGAATGAATGGAAAGTTAGGAATGGCTATTTGCATAGCCTCAAAGTACTTCCCCACAAAATGCTTTCTAATCATAAGGGGAAAAGAGCAAGTCTGCAGGAGACACCTCCTCACCCAAGCGATCAAACCAGGTTGGACCAGTTGTGGGATATTTGACATCACAAATCCCGTGATGTGATGGGCTGAGAAACACAACAGCCTCACTTCATGCTACTCCTGCCAAAGACGCACAACTCACATAGTTGTGAGCAAACATCAAACACACCCAACCTGAGGGACATTCCTCTAACTGTCTTCTGAAAGGCCAAGGTCACAGAAGCCAAGGAAAGACTGAGGAACTTCTCCAGATTGAAGGAAACTGAAGAGACGCAACAGCTAAATGCCACAGGCGGTTCTGAACCTCCACCCTTTCCTATAAAGGGCCTTATTGGGACACTAGTTTCCTGGCGTTGACGGCTGCATCATGGTGGTGTAGGACCATGTCCTTGTGTGTGGGAAATGCACACTAAAGTGTCCAGAGGTAAGAACCATCATTAGTGGTTGCCTCTCAAATGCCTCAGAAGGAAAAAGCCCTACGGGCAACTCTTCTGTAAGTTTGAAGCTATTTCTAAAGCCAGCTGCCTGTGCTGATCTAGAACAAGTTGTTTAATGCTCTGAGCCTCAGTTTATCATCTGTATAGTAGTAGTGGGTGAAAGTAATAATACCTGCTTCATATGGGCTGTTTAGAGAATTAAATGAGATAATATTTGATAATATTTGGAACAGAACTGGGTTCATATACATATTTCAAAATTTTGAAGAGCTGTATCATTTTTCTTTTTCTTCATGCTGTTCCCATCCCCAGGACAAGTGGAAGGGTGTAGAATAAGGTGGCACACCCCAGTGCCAAAGGGACCAGATAGGGGGTAAACATGGGAGAAGCAGGATGAATGTGTGTGACAACTGACACAGATTTCAGGACTGGGGACACCACAGGGAGAGGGGACCCCCCGGAGGCCTGGAAAGTTCATGCCCTGGAAAGGGGGCAGTCACCACCTGTCCTAATAAATGCATCACTATGCCCAGTGTCTCCAGAGCTTTCCCTTTTCCCCAAACCAGAAACCCAGATTTCTAAGTGAAATCCCCCAATTTTTTTAAGTCTTGCCTTTTTTTTTTAAATATATATTTTATTGATTTTTTTACAGAGAGGAAGGGAGAGGTAGAAACATCGATGAGAGAGAAACATCGATCAGCTGCCTCCTGCACACCCCCCCCAACTGGGGATGTGCCCGCAACCAAGGCACATGCCCTTGACCGGAATCAAACCTGGGACCCTTCAGTCCGCAGGCCGACGCTCTATCCACTGAGCCAAACCAGTTAGGGTTAAGTCTTGCCTTTTTAAAAACTATCTTTTTATTGATTTCAGAGATTAAGGGAGAGGGAGAGAGAGATAGAAACACCAATGATGAGAAATATAATCCATCGGCTGCCTCCTGCACGCCCCCTACTGGGGAATGAGCCTGCAACCCAGGCATGTGCCCTGACCGGGAATCGAACCGTGACCTCCTGGTTCATAGGCCGACGCTCAACTACTGAGCCACACCAGCTGGCCTTCTGATTTTTAATATTGATAACGATTTCCAATTTTAAGTGGGCTAGTAATTTGTGAGCCAAACAGGCCCCAAGTGCCAGCACCAGGCAGAGTTCTGAAAGCTTGTCCCAAACATTTAGAAACATGGGAACGCCCCTGTGGGTTCACGGAAAAAGCACCAAACCACAATGCACGGTTCTTCTGATGGAGCCTCCGACCAAGATGTGTACAACCCCATGTGCCACGGCAGCCCACTCCTCCCCAGCACAGCTGATTGGACAACAGGGTGAACACCTGACAGAAACTGAGCCAATCAGCTTGCTTCTTCCAGGAACTTGGAATTGCAGAGCTGAGAGGCTAAGTGGGTCAAATGCCCATGGACGCTGAGCCTGAACCATCACACAGGACTGGGGCCAGCATCCAGGCTGCCACAAACCACAGCCAAGTTCAAGCTGAGGTTCTGGGGGATCAGAAATGCCAGAGGAAAGACAAAAGAACGAAAGCAAGCAGGCGAACGGAGTAATGTGAGAGAAAAAGACAGGGAGGCAGAGAACGTGCAGCCCTGGGAGGCATTCCCAGCAGTGATGGCAAACGCTCCCAATGCACTCTTTCCACACGTGCTCTGTTTAACCTCTGTGCATACACAACTCATTGAATCCTCACAGCACCCCTATAAAGTAGGTACTTCTATCAGGTTTTACGGGAGGAAACTGAGGCACAAAGACATCCTGTCCTAGCCTTGAGTGTCCATCAGCGTGTCCTGTTGTGTCCTTACGAGAGCCCCCACCCTGTACCTGTACTCACCTGCGTGGATTTTATTCCTGTGAGGAGAGGAGCGGGTCATTAATATTCAGGGAGTGCCCACTGCCCGTGGCTACTGCTCTGTGCAGGGTGAGGAGGGATTCTGGGACCAATTAAGGCAACCCCAAACATCCTGCTCCAGCCTTCCTGTATCTCCCTAACTGGAAAATACGAGGGGTTTGTAAAGGGGAAGTTTCACAGCCTGGGGCACCAAAGGCAGCTGCAAACACAGACCCCACAAGCCCCGTATGCCAGCCCAATTCACAGGAGGAAGCCAGCCTCCTCCTTGGGGGTCTGCAGCCTCCTCCTCGGGGTCTGCAGCCTCCTCCTTGGGGGTCTGCAGCCTCCTCCTCGGGGTCTGCAGCCTCCTCCTTGGGGGTCTGCAGCCTCCATGGGACACGCAGGCAGAGGCTTGCAGCTCTCTGTGAGCCGAGGGAGGCTGGGTTTCTCTGCTTGGGGCCTGGCCAAGGAGCCAGAAAGGACAAGGAGGCAAGGTCTTCGCTTCCTGGCATCAGGTTACTGCCCGTATCCAGGCTCGGGCTGCTAGGAGAAGCTCCGGGCATGAGAGCTGCTGGTCAGCTGACAGCAGACTTGTTCTGGAAGCTGCCACCAGGATGAAGACAGTGTGGCACTGGCTGCTGAGGGTGGGGAGCGGGGAAGGCGCCTGGGGGCCAGGCTCAGCCTCCAGCCCTGCCAAGCAGACCAGGCTGGGGACTGGGGTTGAACAGAAGGCCTCCAGGAGGGAAGGCCCCGGGTCTGGGGATGGGAGGTGCTGAGCTGCCAGCCTGGGACTGCGGTGGCTGTAGCAGGAGGGCCTGGCTACGCCTGCAGCCTGGCACCAGCCCCAGAAACCTTCAGCGTCCCCTCCCGTTTGACCGCCCAGGGCTGGAAGGTTCCATAAGCTCCCTGATCTCTCAGATGAAAGACGCTTTCTAAGAGTCATAAAGCCCGTCCCCGCTTGGAACAATGGGCCCTTATCTGCCGTGTCCTTCACATAAACTGCCATTAGCAATGCACCAGAAGCTGCAGGCAGGAGCTTTATAGACTGGGTTTCTGGACCAGCCCCAGCGTTCATTAACATCCACTCCCTCACCCTCCATGGAGCCTGCAAAATCACTCCAGATTACAGAGTTCCACAGTGTGCTCGGCCTACAGGCCACCCCGCAAGGAAGCGGCCTTTGTCCTGGTTTATGAATAAAGAAGCAGACCCAGAGAGGTTAGGTGCTGGCCCAGGGTCACACAGCAGGAGAGTGGAGGAGGCGGGGTTGGAACCCAGAGTCCCAGCTCCTTCCCCATACCACGTGGCCTCGGGTTATGATCACTCAGTCCTGCTGCCGGAATTCAGGAGGTTAAGCCCAGAGATTTTCTTGGGTTTTCTCCTGGAACTAAGCATCTTCTGAGACCTCAACGCCTTCACCAAATGGTCCTGTTGACCTACCCAAGGTGCCAGGAGAGGGAGAGTGGGGCGGGCCACTTCTGAAGGGAGAGCACATCAGGCACAGGTATAAAGGACCCCAGCCCCTTCCTTCAGGTGAAATCACAGTCCTTCACCGCATCTCACATTCACACTCCCAAAGCCGGTTCACCCCCTTCCTCCTCTGAAGGCCGCCGTTGATGACAGCCCCCCTTCACTGAACCTTTACAGCATGCTGGCCCCATGCTCTTCATGCATGAATGCATGTCTTCTTGCAAGAAGAATCTACAGAATGGCTGCTTTCAAGATCCCCTTTTGCAGAGAGAGGTAGTAGCCTACCTAAGGTCACACAGCAAGTAAGCAACAGATTCCAGGTGTATCTGAGTCTACCTCACTGTGTCTCCCCAAACCTTCACACTGTGGGGTTCAGCAGACACTCCATTCCCCCAGCACAGGGGCTGTTCCCCACCTCTGCCTCCCTTGGTATCCTGACTCCCCTCAGCTTCTGGGAGCTTTCCAGGTGGCCTACACCAGCCCCCACAAAGGCAGCCTATAGCCTTTGGATGAATGGATGGTTGGACAGATGGATGGACACACAAATGGAAGGATGGAAGGATGGATGGGTGGATGATGGATGGATGGTTGATGAATGATCAATGGATGATGGATGGATGGATGATGGATGAATGGATGGATGATGGATGGATAATGATAGATGGATGGATGGATGGATGATGGGTGGATGGATGGATGGATGATGGATGGATAATGATAGATGGATGGATGGATGGATGATGGGTGGATGGATGTGGATGATGGATGGATGGATGGATGGATGGATGATTGATGAATGATCAATGGATGATGGATGGATGGATGATGGATGAATGGATGGATGATGGATGGATAATGATAGATGGATGGATGGATGGATGATGGGTGGATGGATGGATGGATGATGGATGGATAATGGATGGATGATGGATGGATAAATACAATAGAAAAATAGGAGGAAAAGAGCTAGAAAACAATACATACCTTCTGTACTCCCAGCCACCCACCCCCTCAGTGAAGCAGGAGGAAGCTGGGAGCAGTTTCTCTGCTAATTGGGAAATCCCCTGGCCAAGATTCCAGGGAAAGCAGAGAAGAGTGTGCTGACTACTAGGGGAGGGGAAAAGAAGCGCCATGGGGGAGATGGATGGCTTTGAGACAGCTGAAAGTAAGCAGCATGGAGTCCCATCACGCGTTCCCCCTTCCAGAAACCACCCCTCTGCCGTGAGTTTCATCTGCTCCATCCCAAACCACATCTCTGAACTGGGGGGCAGCCACAAAATGTGCCCAAGTAGATTCCCTGCCCTGTGCTGCCAGGACTGGGCCTAAGAACAGAGCTGCGCCAGGGCCTGGGGACCAGGCCCAGCCCATCCCCTGGGCACCATCTGCGAATTCTGGAGCAGCCACCAGGAGCCTTGAGCTTTAGGGGGCTTGTTCTCTAGTTAATTTAAAAGATCTCCTGCTTGCCCCTGACCAGATAGCTCAGTGGGTTAGAGCATCGTCCCAGTGTGCCAAGGTTACAGGTTCCATCCCCAATCAAGGCACATGCAGGAATCAACAATGAATGCATAAGTAAGTGGAACAACAAATCAATGTTTCTCCCTCTCTTTCTCCTCTCCCTTCCTTTCTCTCTCTAAACGCAATCAATAAATTAAAACAAATTTTTCATTAAAAAAATAAAAAATCTCACGCTGATCCTCAAAGTCCCATACCTCGTGATTTCTGATCATCAGCTTGAGCCCGCCAGCTAGATCTGAGGTCAGATCAGTGTGAAGCAGGCTGTCCTCCTCCCCACTCACCCCTGCAGGGCCCTGGGCTTCCGAAAGACACGGCGCCAAAGAAAACCAGCGGTCCCAGGAGAGCGGGCATTGCAACATGGGGCCAGTTTCGCAGTGTTAAAGAGGAAGAAGAGAGACTATAAAGCCCCGTACCACTCCTACCACCTGGAGACCTCCGCTCCGCTGCAGGGACACGGCATTGAGGTCCTGGACAGCGGGTGAGGTGTCCTGACAGCCAAGGGCCTTACCTACTAGTATTTGCCAGAAGCGAGAGATTGGGATGGCACTGGGACCTTTTTCTGAGCACTTACTATGCACCAGCCCACGTGCGCTGCCTGGGTTAATGCATAGCCTTCATCACACCTCAGTGAGTTGGGTATTAATATCTTCCTTTTCAGTTACATAACCAAGACCAAGTTAACTCCCCCAAGTTCACACGGTCAGAAGGGACAGAGCTGGGGTTTGACCCCAAGTCTGACCCCAAAGGCCATGCTTTCTCCACGGACAACGAGGTGAAAAGGCCCCAGGGCGGCTCTCCCCCGCAGTTGGGCAAACATGGGCATCCTGAGTTTATCCCAAAATTGGCCAGGCGGAATCAGAGCAGTTTTTATGGAGCCCAATCCAGCCTTCGCCAGTTCCCATGTAGCAGAAGCAAGCAGCCTCCCCCACATTCCTCAGCTTAGCGGGAAGGCGGGGGAGGTGGCGGCGAGCCCAGAGGGCAATTCAGAGACTTTCAGAGCTGGACAGGCCCTTAGCCATGACCCAAGCCACCTCTTCTCCTCTCACAGAGGGGGAAACTGAGGCCTGGAGAAGGCAAAGGATTTTGCTCAGGGCCACACAGGGTGAGGGATGGAATGAGAGTCGAGGCAGCCTCCTGGCTCGAAGCCCGGGGTCTCCTCCTCCACCCCAGCCTGTCTCAGACAAGCCAGGACATTGGAGCCCCTTCTATCAGATCAAATGAACAGTTATCAGATGTAATTATGCCTTTGCTCAGCAGGAGAGCCAGGGAGAAGGGTCACCCGTTGCCTCCCTGCGTCCGCCGAGTGGGTTGGCTGGAGCAGGAGCAGGGGCCGGGCCCCTGTGGCCAGGAGAGCCCCCAGTTCCTGGTCCCTTAGAACAAGGACTGCCTCTGTCCCCCAGACAAGGAAGGGTGGGGGAGGGCCACGTGGGAAGAGGCCTGAGTGGGGAGCTAGGGGCTCACTTGGTGGCAGTGCCCCCCCCCCGCCCCCCGCCTTCCACCTACCTGCTGAGCTGCTGGGAACTTGCTCCCATGAGTCTGCCCTTGAATCCGAAGAGTGGGTGTCCCCAAACCCACTCACTGCTCCGAGCGTGGGTCTCTGAGAGACCCCCATCCCAGGGAGCTGTCTTGTCACAGTGGGAGGGTACTCACTTCTGGAAACACACAGACCGGGTTCAAGTCCCTGCTTCCCCGCCTACCAGTCCTGGGACCTTGCCCCTCTGGGTCTCAGCTCCCTGCTCCAGAGCCAGCCTGTGCTCCCAGCTCCCCAGGCGGCTGTGGGGATTAACTGTCAAGGCCGTCCCAGGCACAGAGGGGACGGAGACGCTGCTTGGGGAGTTAACTCTCTTCATACTAACTTCCAGCCATGACGATGACTCACAGCCCTCGGGAGAACAGCCCCTGTCCCCAGAAAGGGTGACTCGGGCCCCAGGAGGCTGGGTGGCTTACCCACACCTCTTAGAAGCAACCAGATGCCCCGCCCAGCCCAGCCCAAGGCACTGAATGGGAAGAGCCTAAAACCCAGAGCCCACCACGCTGGGTCCTGACCTTGGCTGCACCATGAGCTCAGCATGTGGGTTAGGATGCTGACTTTGGGTGATGTGAGCTTTCAACTTTCTTTTTCTTTTTAATATATTTTTTATTGATTTCAGAGAGGAAGGGAGGGAAGAGAGTAGAAACATCAATGATGAGAGAGAATCACTGATCGGTTGCCTCCTGCATGCCCCACACTGGGATCGAGCCCGCAACCTGGGCATGTGCCCTGACCAGGAATCGAACCGTGACCTCCTGGCTCAGATCGTTGCTCAACCACTGAGCCACACCGGCTGGGCAGCTTTCAACTTTCTGACTGGTTATTTCAGTGCCACTGACCAGCTGTGTGACCCTGGACACGTGATCTCACCTCTCTGAGCCTCAGCCTCCTCACCTGTGAAGTGGGGGTTGTCAGGACTAGAGGAGCAATGGCATGCAGGATGCCTGGCTCAGAGCTTCAGGGAGCGAGTGCCCAATAAACAGCAATGGAGTTATGGCGGCAGTGCTACTAGGCGACACCCACACCTCCTGCCTCCTTTGCCGGGCTGGAGTCCCTGGGAACTCCTGAAGCCTGTGTCTGGGGTTGACCTTCTGGACTACTTGCTTTTCACCCTCCTCCTGTCCCTCACCACAGATCACCCTGCACGTCATTGACCCTTTGTCCTGCACCTGCCACCGGGGGCAAGTCAGGCAGGCCGTGGTCTGCCTCGGAGCTGGAGCAGGCGAGAGGAGAAACGCTTCAAAGGTGACATTTGTGCCCCCAGCACCCTGGGAGGCCGGCCAGAGGTTACACACAGTCATCTAAACGTCTCCCTTACACCCGGCCGGCTGGCTCAGGGGTTGAGCATAGCCCTATGAACTGGAGATCATGGTTCAATTCCTGGTCAGGGCACATGCCTGGGTTGTGGACTTGATCCCCAGTGTGGGGCGTGCAGGAGGCAGACATACAATCAATGATTCGCCCTCATCATTGATGTTTCTATGCTTCTCTCCCTCTCCCTTCCTCTCTGAAATCAACAAAAATGTATTTTTAAAAAAATAAAAATAGAAATAAAAAAATAAATGTTCTCCTTAAAACC
>NW_005354186.1:704464-715964 GCF_000412655.1 Myotis brandtii | reverse complement strand
AAGTCTCCTTGTCTCCTGGCAGCAGTCACAGGAGGGGGCTAAGGATGTGGTCAGAGTCCAGAACCAAACTTGTCTGGCGTCAAATCTCACCTCTCCTTTTCGAGCTGTGAATTCTTGAGTAAGTTGTTTACCCTCTCTGTGCCTGTTTCCTCAGCTAGAAACAAGAATCTATACTAATAAAAGGGTAACATGCTAATTAGACCAGATGTTTTCCGCACGTCCTTCCTGACAACGCCGGGCCAGCTGAAGCTGCCCCGCCCCCCATCCTAGTCCCAGGTGCCTGTGGCCAGGCAAAGGAGGGAAGCCTGGGTCCCGGGTGCAGGCCGAGGCAGAGGCAGTTAGGGGCGATCAGGCAGGCAGGCGAGCGGTTAGGAGCCAGAAGTCCCAGATTTCGAGAGGGGTGTCCCGAATTGGAGAGGGTGCAGGCCGGGCTGAGGGACTCCCCCACTCCAGTGCACAAATTTCGTGCACCGGGCCTCTAGTGATCATATTAATACCTCACAGGGTGCCGGGAGAATTAAATGAGTGCTCTGTTAGCAAAGTGCCTGGCACAAAGCAAGCAAGCATCCAGCAAGCATGCTTTTCACCAAACATCAGCCGCACAAACAAGAGACACTGCCTCCAACAGCCGTGAGCTCACCATCACCGCAGACACTCAAGCCACCGCTGAACAGCCATGTGGGGGAGTCACAGGGCCAGGACTGCCTGGTGCCTTTAAAAGGCTTCCGAGTGTGAGCCCATAAAGTCGCACCAGTGGAATTGTGGGCATTGCATTCCTCCTTCCCAACATGGGAAGAGGGCTACCAGGGTGGTGGGGGCAGGAACAGAGGAGCAGGCACAGAGGAGGCAGAGCCCTGGGAGGGGAGGCCACAGCCCCCTCTGGCTTTCCCCCTCCCCCACCCCGCTCTGTCACCCATTCACAGTGTGACCTTGAGTTACCCCCCATATTCCAAGCCTCACTTTTCCCAGCTGCACAATGATGCCATTGAACTAGGTGTTCTTGAGGCCATATCAAGTGCAATCATCAAACTCTGTGACCCTAAGAAGGGGGTGGGGGGAAGCTCTCACCACACACACCCCTGAGAGGCTCCCTCTGCATCCTTCACCCCCACTTTGCTCTGACCTGCCCCACAGGTGGCCACAAGGGTCAAGGTCACATCTACTGAGGCTCCCAGCAGAGTTCCCTCCGACAAACCCCAGCACAAGGCGCCCCTAAGCCCCGTCGCCGCCGGGGAAGGGAAGGGTGTCCTGGGCCAAGGGTGTCAACAACGGAGAGACCCACCCCCACGCCCAGTGAGTGCCAAAGCCTCCTCCTCCAGCTCAGAGAGAAACAGAGATGTTTAAAAACCCAAAACCTGACCTGGATTCTGTGTGGTCCAATTCCAGCCGTGGGGTCCCCACTGGCAGGGCAGATCCCAGCTGTCGCAGCAGCTGGCAAGGCAGGAAGGCGCCGCGCACCAGCTCTCCCTGTGGCGCTGTGTGTACAGGTGGGTGAGTCACTCACCTGCTAGACCAGCTGAGCTACTGTGAATAAAGATGGGGACCTGCAAAGGGGGGTGCAGGCAGAAAGGCTGAGCACTGACAGCGGCCCGCTGGCCCAGGAAGGGGCACCGGGCCTGGGCACAGGGGAGCGTTGGAAGTTCACCCATGGACCGGGACCAGGAGAAGGTGGAAAAGCACACCCTTTGACAGTGGAAAGTTCCGGGTTTGAATCCCTGCCCCTTCCAGCTGCATGGCCTCGCCTCTCCAAGCCTGTTTCCCTCTTGTTCCACTGGAGTGGACCCAATCTGACAAGCTTCTGGTGAGAAGTGCACGCGGCTGTGGGGAAAGGGCCTGGAGTCCCAGCTCCTCCCGATAGACACTAATCGTGGCTCTGACTCTCCGGTTCAGGAAAGCAGATGGCACACTCGGGACAGGCCTGTGTGCCTTCCTAGTGTCCGTGTTGGTGGCCCCCAGATGTTAGCCAAACATCTGCTGTGCTGATTAAGAGCACAGGCATCTCACTCAGGCAGTCCCGTGTGCCGAAAGGTGGCCAGTTCTTTTCTGGGTCAGGGCACGTGCCGGACTGTAGGCTCGATCCCCAGTAGGGTGTGTGCAGGAGGCACCTGATTGATGTTTCTCTCTCACATTGATGTTTTTCTCTCTCTCTCTTCCTCTCCCTTCCTCTCTCTCTAAAAATCAATAAAACATTAAAAAAAAACACACAAGAACTGAACTTATTTTTAAAAACTAAGAGCACGAGTATCTGGACATCGGGATCGAGTCATTTAACCTCAAACACTTACTCTGCCCTGACCGTGCGCCCCTGAGGACCCAGGATGGGGGTCTCAGTGGTAGAGCCCCTGCCCCCCGACACCCACACACGAATGCCCGACTCGCCCACCACGCCTGGCCTGGGTCCTGCTCGCTTTCTGCTACAGGAAACCGACCATCAGGCCAAGGTCCTGGATCAGGGGTTGGCATGCTACGAACCTCGGGCCAAATCCAACCCATCGCCTGTTTTTGTAAATAAAGTTTTATGAAAACACGACCACATCCACTTGCTTTGCAGAGACAAGGGCAGAACAGAGTGATGACAGAGGCTGTAGGGTCTGCAAAGCCAAAAGTGCTTGCTGCCTGGCCTTCCAGAGAAAGTGGGCTGGTCCCTGGCGATGACACGTGATGCCGAGGACGGCAGTGATGATGCCAGTCTCGGTCTCTGTTCCTCTCACATCTCTTGGCCACTACAAACCTCTCCATGCATCACCTCACACAAGCCTCACCACCAGGTCTCCCCCTTTTTGCAGAGAGGGAAGCTGAGGCTCCGAGAGAGAAGGAACTTACCCGCGGTCACGCTGAGAGTCTGTGGCGGTGGATATTTTGAATTAAGGGCTGATGGAAACCCAAACCTCTGGCTCCACGAGGTACCCAGGGCTCAGCAAGCCCCGGTGGGACTGACAGCTCCGCAGCCCGGGGCAATCAACACACACCTGCCGCCCATCCCCGCCGGGGAGGCTCCCGGCTGGGTCCTGCCCCCCCTGGAAGGTGGGAACAGGTGGAGGAGAAGCGGCCGCCACCTGCAGGAGTAACAGCGGGGCGAGCTCTCCCTTTGAGAGGGCCCGGCCCGATTGGGAGGGATACTTCCTGGTTCCGGTTCGGGAGCCTTGAAAGGAGAGACGCTTCCACTCCCGCCTTCCAGGCCCTTGACCTCCTGGCCAGGGGGGAGGCTGCCCCTCACCCCCAGGGCCTCGCCCCAAAGGGCCTCTGAGGCCTGGGCCTCCACTCCCAGAAGCAGCAGCACCAAGGGTCATGGTGGGGCCGCAGGAGGGGCCAGAGGCAGCCGAGGTCTTTTCCCTGGGAAACCGGGGCCAGACCCTGTCTTCCCGAAGGGTATGGAGGCCTCTGGCCCCTCCTCTCCTCCCGCTGGGGGCCTTCTCGTGCCCCTTCTCTCCCCGCCCTCAAGGCCAGGAGGCAGGGGAGGGGCTGAGTATTGAGAAGGAGCCAAGAGTCCAGGAAAAAATGAATAAACCCACCTCCATGTCTTTCCCCCACACTGTTGGGCACTCACGGGAGCACGTGGGCCTTGCCCTCCCCCCTCCACTGCCCCCAAAGCACATCGCCCTGGCCTTTCTCTCTCCTGAGCGCCACAGCCCTTCTTTTGCTTCTGTAACTCTTTTTCTGAGTCCACGCAGCCCAACCGGCTCACTTCTACTGCCTCTGCCACTTTCTAAAGCCACGTTCTCTTACCATTTAAGCCAGCGGTTCTCAACCTGTGGGTCGAGACCCCTTTGGCGGTCGAACGACCCTTTCACAGGGGTCGCCTAAGACCATCCTGCATATCAGGCATTTACATGACGATTCATAACAGTAGCAACATTACAGTTATGAAGTAGCAATGAAAATAATTTTATGGTTGGGTCACAACCTGAGGAACTGTATTTAAAGGGCCAGAAGGTTGAGAACCACTGATTTAAGTTCTTGGCTCTGAATTCTTTCTTTGCCGAACTCAAGAACCCAGGTCCAATTTTGCCATCAACACCACCAGTAACACACCCTACAGCACGGACGAACTTTGAAAACATTACGCTAAGTACAATGAGCCCGTCACAAGAGCCCCATGGGATCCATCTCTGTGAGGTACCTACCCATGGGATCCATCTCTGTGAGGTACCTACCCATGGGATCCATCTCTGTGAGGTACCTAGAGGCAAATTCTAGAGGCAGAGAGTAGAATGGTTGTCACCAGGGCCTGGCGGGGAGCTGGAGGGGGAGTTACTGTTTAACAGGGGCAGAGTGTCTGTTTGGGATGATAGAAAGATTCTGAAAATGGTTAGTGGTGATGGCTGGGAATGTACTTAATGCCACTGAACCGTGCACCTAAAGATGGTTTCAATAATAGATTTTATGTTATGTATATTTTACCACGATTTAAAAGAGAGACTGTGGGAATTGAGACCGGGTTTCCCAGTCCTTGCCAGCTCCTGGCGTCAGACCCTCATGAGGCCAGGCAGCTCCGTGGGTGTCTGAGGCACCCCGAATCCCCAGACTATGTCCCCAGGACTCTGTACTTGCAATAAAAGGATCTCGAGGAGATATCTGGGACTATCCTTTGTGGAAGGGAGGGTATGACCCTCTGCCCAAGGTCAGCCCCCAGAAAGGCCCGGTGCCCCAGAACCCCCCGTTCCTCATTCTGATCCGTGATAGCACCGCCCTGCACATTTATTTTAATAAAACTGCCTCAATCAGACCCGTAGCCCTCCTGGTGGGAAACCTAAAGGTATTTTTATTGATTTCAGAGAGGAAGGGAGAAGGAAAGAGAGAGAGAGAGAAACATCAGTGATGAGAGAGAATCATTGACTGGCTGCCTCCTGCATACCACCACTGGGAATCGAGCCCACAACCTGGGCATGTGCCCTGACCGGGAATTGAACCTGTGACCGCCTGATTCATAGGTCAATGCTCAAGAATGTTTCCACTGAGCTCATTCCAGGCTGTGCCCCTGGCTCTGCAGATGTTTCCAGAGCCATGTCCCTGGAAGAGCCTCCCTCTGGGTCACTACCTCGAAGAAAGAATAGTCTCTGACACAGAAAAGCACTTATTCGCTTGGAAGCAAATCGGGGAAGGAACCTAAGTGGGTCACGCCCTGTTGTGCGGACTCCTCATTGCTTGGGGAGAAGCTGCTGACAGCCCAAGTTCCTGGAAGGGAAAGATTTGACTTTCTGTTTATCAACCAAGATTATAGGATCATCCAGGAACTGGATGACATACTTTATGTAAATGATTTCACTGAATCTCCCAAACAGAGAGGCACATATTAATACGCCCATTTGAAAGATGAGGAAACTGAGACCCAGAGAATTAGGTAACTTGGGGAAAATCACACAGCAAGAAAGTGGGAGAACTGGAATTTGAATCTAGGTCTTGTCGAAGTAGAAACAGCCAATCCCGGGGAGAAAGGAGACATATGTAATACTCTTTGTAATACTTTAAGCAATAAAACAAAATTTAAAAAAATTTTTAAAAAAAGAAACAGCCAATCCTGCCTTAGCTGGTTTGGCTCAGTGGATAGAGCGTCGGCCTGCGGACTGAAGGGTCCCAGGTTCGATTCCGGTCAAGGGCATGTACCTTGGTTTCGGGCACATCCCCAGTGGGAGGGGTGCAGGAGGCAGCTGATCGATGCTTCTCTCTCATCGATGTTTCTAACTCTCTATCCCTCTCCCTTCTTCTCTGTAAAAAATCAATAAAATATTTTTTTTTTTAAAAAAAGAAAGAAACAGCCAATCCTATAAAAAAAATTTTACGAGTTTAGTTGAGTCAGATGACAATTACCGGAAGCAAAATCTCAAGTTCCGAGAAGGGCAGTTTTACAGTTTATTTTATGCATAACAATCAAAGGGCCTGGAAGGAGGGTGACATGAAATTCACTAGTGGTGAGGAGGAAACTGGTCTTGCAAGGTGTGTCAGGTCATAAAAACTGTGAACAATGCACTGCCCTGGGGGGGAGGGGGAAGGTCATTATCGCTGGCCCCAGGACAGATCATCAGATATGGCCTGGGGACCCCAACACCTGGGGGCCTTCCTGTAAGCCCACAAGGGGGCAGAACCGTATCTGCAAGACAAAGACCCCAGAAGGTTATAAAAAGTAAAGCCCTCTGCGTGTTACTCACTCTGATTTGGAAATTATTCCCGGAGTCCACTAGTCACTAGTGTTAATAAACGGGTCCCTCCCTTTCTCTAGGAAGCGTGCTTGGGATTTCTTTGGTCTTCTGCAACAGTGGTAGATAAGGGAGGTGGGAGAAAGCAAAGGGGGGGAAATCCCTGGGATTGGATGAAGAGTAAAATGGAGAGATACATGCTTCTTTTACCTTGGCGGGTGCAGGATAGTTAATAATTAACATTTACCACACATGGAGATGGTATTTGGGCAACAAGATAGCGATGAGGGGGTCTGTGGTCTCCTGCCCTGGTTCAGGGGTTGTGCCTGAGGGGTCTGGGAAAGGGGATTCCTCTGACATTTCAAAGGTCTGTTATCCTAGATGCAAAAAGACCGTAGGCAGGCTCAGTTAAGGCAAAGACTGACCTTTGTCAAGGAAGATACCAGACTAGACGTGACGACCAGCCACGACCCTCTGTAGTTAGGAAGCTTTCGTTTCCGACCATCCTTTGTGGCTACTTTAGGTCTCTGAGTGTGTGAGGCCGCCATGCAGCCCTCCCCTGAGCTTGTCAGGTGTAATAGGTGACCCCTTTCTCGCCCACAGTCCTTTCCTTTCCAGGGCCCAGACGCTTGGCCACAGGGAGGACAGGACTGGGGCTGCCCATGGCAAATGGTACTGGAAGCAAGGAGGCCAGATTCTGAGCTTGGGGGCCTCTGATTGGCTCCCAAACTCCTACGCCACCTGCCTACAGCTTTGAGAGTATGAATAGTGCTGGTCGATGTGGATGCAGAGCTGGGGCTCCTCCCCTCAACCCATCATCCTCATCCAGCATTTGCACCCCAGGTTGGGGCCAGCGGCCCTTCCCCAGGTGGGCCTGCCAGTGCATCTTGGAGACAGAGACTGTTTGGTCCCGTTGCTATGAGACAAGCTTCTGGGCTAGACCTTGACGATAGCAACGGCCAGCCTCAGCCTCACAGCACTCCCATCCCCTCTCCCAGCCCAGGTGGGAAGCCTGAATCCCGGGTGTGGGGACATCGCCCACCAGCCACTTCTCTTCTTTTGCTTTCTTTCAGCCAGGAAGCTTAACAGCAAAACCCAGACAAATGGTGTAGCGTGAGCCCAGCCAGCGCTGCACGAATAGGATGTGTAATCACAGCAGGGACGGATCAAACAAGCCAGAGTTTGAATCCAGCGTCATTAGCAAGCCATGTGACCTCGGTCAAGTCACTTGTCCCCTAGACCTCTATATGAGCATCTGTAAAATGGGGACAATGGCACTCAACTCTGAGAGCTGAGAGCTGCTGTAAGGAGTGAATGATCTTGCTTATATAAGGCATTCATTTGCATACATAGCCTCAGCAGGCCATATTAATATCTAAGGAGACCGTGGGTAGTTATTATCATTTTTTATTACAATATCCTAGAAAAACCTTCAGATTCCATGGGCTAGGCTGAAACTTACCTTTGTATCATTTAAGCTTTTTTAAAATATACTAGTATATATTTTTATTAATGTTTTGAGTGAAAGAGAAGGAGAGGATGAGGGAAGGGGAGAGGGAGAGAAACATCAATGTGAGAGCAATATATCACATAGATCAGCTGCCTCCTGCACGCCCTCTACTGGAGATTGAGCTCATAACCGGCGATGCCCTGACCAGGAATCCAACCTGCGACCTTTTGGTGCGCAGGATAGTGCCCAACCAGCTGAGCCAATAAGCAAATGTATTTGTTTCCTCCAAAGCATTTACGCAATTTGTAATTAGGTGATATCTGAGTGCTTGCTTGGATTTTATCTGTGCCCTCAACTGTGTAATACTCTCCAGGAAGGCAGGAGCCTTCCCGCCTGCGTCAGCAGCATCCTCAGTGCTTAACCCAGTGCCCAGCACATAGTAGGGGTTTAATTAACATTGAGTGAGCAAATGTTTAACTTAAGAAAGCAAAAGTGAGTACCAGGAAAACCCCATTTACATTAATGATGGCCAGGCTCCTGGCAAATGATTCTCATCTGTCGTTTAAACAGACCCACTAAAATCTCTCCCAGGCCAAGTCCATTCGTGAAAATTGCAAAGAATAGATTAAACTTTCCCCTCGGAGTTCAGGATTTCAGCTGCCCTGGTTACACCAACTGTCCTGAGTTGAGGGTGTTAACCTAAGAATAAAAGGTCAAAGTGAGTGGCAACTACACATTTACCTGAGATCCAAAATAATAGCTATCCAGGGGAAGAGAAGAACAAATCGTGTTCTGATTAGGAGGTGAAGGCAGGAGGATTTATGAGAAAGAGAAGGTAAATAATGACATAAACGGGAGGGAAAAATATTCTAAGGGTGCAGATAAGCTAACATAGGGATGGTGCTACTTCTAAAGCGGGGGTTCTCAACCTGTGGGTCGAGACCCCTTTGGGGTCGAACGACCCTTTCACAGGGGTCGCCTAAGACCATTGGAAAACACATATATAATTATACATTGTTTTTGTGATTAATCACTATGCTTTAATTATGTTCAATTTGTAACAATGAAATTGGGGGTCACCACAACATGAGGAACTGTATTAAAGGGTTGCGGCATTAGGGAGGTTGAGAACACTGTCTAAAGCAGTGGTTCTCAACCTTTGCACATTAGTAGAATCACCTGGGAATCTTTTTAAAATCCTGATTTCTGGGCCTCATCCTCCGGAAATTCTGTTTCTTTGTTATGGGGTGAGGCCACAACATTAGTCACAAAGAAACAATTTCCGGAGGATGAGGCCCAAAAATCAGGATTTTAAAAAGATTCCCAGGTGATTCTAATGTGCAGCCAAGGTTGAGAACCACAGTTCTAAAGGGTCTTTCATTTCCAGTCCTGTGCTCATAACAAGCACCTGTTTGGATACAATGCTGCCGTAGGCTCAGTCCAAGTGTTGCCGTGCCCGGTTCTAACACTCCTAAGGTCTGAGGAGTAACACGTGCATGGCAGTTCCTCTGGGACAGCAGCTCCGACTCCATTTTGAAGTGACTCGGGTTATATTGTTTTACAAGGGGGAGGGGGAACGCGGGTCCCGGTGCCAGAGATGGGGAAGCGTGACCTTGCCGGGCAGTGCCCCGTGGGAAAGAGAACCTGACTGGCCCCTGCTGGCAGCCTGCTCCACCCCTGCCACGGTGCCACCGAGTTCCCCTCCACAGACTGATTATCAGAAAACAAGGAGAGGTCAGTACAGCTGAGCTGACTGGCAGTGGAGTCTGAGGGTCAAGCTGACAACACTGGCTCAGACCAAACGGGGCGCAGCATGAGGAGTAGATTTCATTTACTCTAACAAGTCTGAGTTTAAACTTCTGAATCTTTCAGTTCTGCATCACTGCCTGGAGATATACGTCTATATCTATATCTATCTATGTATCTATATCTATACCTATATCTCTATCTATACCTATATCTCTATCTATACCTCTATCTATACCTATATCTATACCTCTATATATCTATATCTATACCTGTATCTCTATCTATACCTATATCTATACCTCTATCCATACCTATATCTATATCTACACCTATACTTATACCTATATCTATTTCTATATCATTTATATCTATATCTATATCTCCTGTAGATAACCCTTTGAAGAACTCAGAAAAGAATGTTCACGTGAAGAACTTAGAATAGAATGTTTATGTCCAGAGAAGCCATGAGTGTCACCCTCCCTTGCCCCCTCCTAACCTGTGGACCCAAAGGGGTATTGGGCGCCCCCTGCTGGCCACGAGGAGTACGTCCTCCAGGATGAGGACAGGAACCATAGGGCCTGTTCGGGCTGATCCTCTCCGCGTCAGGCACAGTGCTAAGCACTTTATGTGCGTTTCAGTTACTCCTCGGGTCACTCCTCTGGGACGCAGACTGTCATCATGTCCACCTCACAGATCAAGAACTGGAGGGTCAAAGAGGGTACAGAGTTTGACCATGATCGTTTAACTCTAAGTGGCTGTATCGGTAAATGATTTCTGCATATTAAGCAACCCCAAGCTTAACGGCTTAAAACAAAGAGCATCTAACATAGTCCATGGTCACCTGTCCTTCTGGCTGGGGCTTGGCTCACTCATCAGTCAGCTGGTCTGGGATGGCCTCGCTTGGGACCCTTTCCTCCACGTGGTCTCTCAGCCCCCGGCCCTTGAGCACAAACTCATGTCACATGACGGTTACAATGGTCCAAGTGAGAGACTGTGCACGTGGGCAAGGCCTCTGGGACCCTGGCTTGGAGGTCACAAATCCTCACTTGCACCACATTCCAGGGGCCAAAGCAAGGAATGGAAAAAGACTCCACAGCCCAGCCCGTGTGGCTCAAGAGTTGAGCGTCAACCCATGAACCAGGAGGTCACAGTTGGATTCCCAGTCAGGGCACATGCCTAGGTTGTGGGCTTGATCCCCAGTAGGGGGCATTCAGGAGGCAGCTGATCGATGATTATCTCTCATCATTAATGTTTCTATCTCTCTCTCCCTCTCCCTTCCTCTCTCTAAAATCAATAAAAACTGTTTTTAAAAAGCTTTATATCAAACGCTACAAAAAAAAATAGACTCCTCGATGGGAGAAACAAAGTGTGGTGGCCATTCCTGTCACTTATGCAGTGGTTGGGCCAGGACTTGAACACAGGCCCATCGCTCACTATTATGGCATCCGGTCTCCAGCTACAGCGCGAGTCCCCAGTGCTGCCCGTGTTTGGTATTGAATGTGAGCCTCTTCCCTCTCCAGCTCAGGCCCTTAAACAGTATTCTAAGGCTGTTGCCCCACTGAGCAGTTCAGAGGCACAACTTATTTACATCCGCTGGCCTGGCAGCCCACGCATTTATTCGATTCCTGTTGTGTCTGTCTTCCGACAAGCTCAGGGCCATCGTGGGAATTAAAGTGACAGCACAAACAGCTGGGGCACACTCAAGGCACAAGCAAGCAGGTTGGAGGGGGCACTGAAGCCAATGGCTTGGAGGGGCCCAGTTCCCAGGAGGCCAGTGATGGGCATAATCGGTCATTACCAGCTACAATGCTGTCCTCACTGAAATCAGGAGTCGGCCTCAGCCGCCGCTCAGAGGGACAGCCCTGGGCGGGGATCTGCAGGAGGGGTCTGCCTTGTGCGTGGCGCCCCCTGGCGCGTACACTGAGCATGACTGTCAGCTCTGCAGAGGTTTCCAGGGCTGGACTGTGCAGGTTCTCACGCCCCTTCCTCCACCCCAGAGGCAGCTCCGAGCCACCGGATCTTGCAGCTGTGGGTCTTGAGCAAGTCACTCCACCTCCTGGAGCCTCCGTTTTCTTACCCGTAAATTGGGATGACGACCTCTCCCCGTTGCTCTGAGGCTCTGAGGCATCAATGAAATCACATAGGTAAAGGCTAGTGCCTGGTGGAT
>NW_005354186.1:697644-704136 GCF_000412655.1 Myotis brandtii | reverse complement strand
AGCAGCTCCACCTCTCCACCCAGAAACTAGAGCAGGAACATCAAGCGACAGGAAGCTCAAGGTCACGCCCGCCGCTGATGTTAGGGAACTGGCCCGGGGAATATAATCTTGCATGATTCACTGAAGATTAAACCCACTTGGTTTCTAGCATTAACAACAACAGTAAGGCAGCAACAACACACAATATGTATGTAACGTGTTCAGTCCTCGCAGCATCGCCCTGAGGAAACTGAGGTTCAGAGAGGTTCAGTCACTTGCCCAACGTCACACAGCTGGTAGAAAGTAGACTCGGGGTTCAAAGCCAGATCATCAGGCTCCCAACTGTGGGCTTTTCCCGTATCTAACTCCACTAGATGGAGGTGCTCTACCAGCCTGCCCTGAGAGGGAGAGGGGAACCAGGTCTTTGTGTCCCCATTATGTAGATGAAGAAACTGGTGGTCCAAGCTCTATCCCCTGACCCCTGACCCTGAGTTTGGCTCTAATGCTGACATGGCCACCAGCCCCGGTGCTGCCTGCTGCCTCTCCTCCCCCTCAGAGAGCTGGGCCTACTCTGGGGCCCAGGGCAGTCGGTTTCTGTGGGGGACCCCGGGGCATTCTGGGAGCACCCTGGACTCCCACTCCTGACCTGAGCTGCAGCCAGGTTCAAGGAAGCCAAGTTTCCAGATGCCATCAGCATCCCAGCTCAGGCCCAAGGTCTCAACCAGCCCTTACCAAGAAAAGTCGGAGACAGACCCTATCCCCACCAGCAGCAATAGCTCTGGGGGAGCAGGGGGAGCCCAGGAACGCAGGGTGGAGCAGCCTTGACTCTGGACCCCTGGTCAGCCAGGTGGACATCGAAGCCGGGTCACTGTCATCATCCTTAGTAATAACAATAAAGGGGAGTGACAACACAGCACAGCCCATGCGCCCGCCACAGTGCTTGGTGTTTTATATATATTAACTCGATTTTCACAACAGCTGGTGGGGAGGTGACGTTATCTCCCCTTTACAGATGAGGAAACTGAGGCACGGGGAGGTGAAATCTCTGGTCTCTGGTCAACCAGCCAGTGGTGGACGTGTTCCCTCCAAGCCTGGCTGGCTGAGCGCTTCACTTGAACATTTTAGTAAACACTTACAAACTCCCAAGAGGCAATATTATAGCCGATTTATAGAAGAGAACATCGAGGGTCCGATGGGCGAGTCACAAAGCCAAGATCGGGCAGTTAGGAACGTCTGGGCCCAAATCCTGAGCTCTTAACCACAGGTGACCTGGCGCTGAAAGAGCAAGGGAAGCCTCACCTTTGTCCCAGGCCTCCTGAGAACAGGAAGTTCTGAAAGAACCTAGTTGGGCAGAATTGTGGTGCTGAGGCGCCCTCTGCTGGTTACAGTAAAAATAACACCAAAAGGACTGGGGATGCTGAGATGCCTTGATCTGCACACAGTCCCCTCACAGGAAATGACCCATTTATGAGCTGGGTAAGCGCAGGGCTCAGAAGAAACTCCTGATCAAGCCTAGGGATTCCAGGAAGGCTTCCTGGAGGAGGTGATCTGCAGTGAGCAATGGGTATTCTGATTCAGGAGTTCAATTCACTGCGCTTAAAACAATTTAGATTGAGTGGGCCAGGGCAACTGGCATGGGCCACCCAGCCTGTGATAAGAAAAGCCAAGAATGTTGTCTGAGCTGGGCCTTAAAGAGTGAGAAGGCGCTCGTGGGGGCTGGCAGGGTGAGAAGAACCGCCTGTGCACAGGTGCATGTGGACAGAAGAAGAAATCCAGGGTCAGGTGGAGGAGGGTGGAGGAAGGACAGGGAGCTGGACTGATCAGGTAGGAACTGCAGCCACAGCTTCCAGTAAACTCAGCGAAGGTGGAGGAGAAAGCTTGCTGGGTTGAGGGCCAGGAGAGTGGGTGGCATCTTGTCACCTGGGAACACGTCAGAAATGCAGATTATCGAACAAGCCCCAGCCCAGGTGAGGCTGAAATCTGAGCACCGCTGTTCTAAGCAAGTCCTGAGGGTCCTGCTCGCGGATTCAGACTTCAAAACATCAGTTCCCGGCCACACCTCTAATTCCCTTCAAAACCCAGGTGAGCTCCGGAGAGCTGGCTGGTCTGAGTACTGAGACACCACGTGGCCTATTTCACGGTTTTGTGGGTTCCCGGTAACATGCAGACGTGCTGTGCAGTGTGCGGAGCTCAGAAGTTCGCCTACATCCTCTCAAGTGCAGGCAGCTCCTCCCTTCTCCAGATGAGGAATTGAGATTCGGGAGGTGATGCGCCTTGGCCCCCGGGTCACGTAATGAGAACTGAGCCCAGCAGCAGGTTCTGGGAACACAGGCCTCACCCTGCACCCCACTGCCTGGGCCCTGGCTCTTCCCTCTCCTGCCCCTGGTTTCCTTGTCCTTAAAATATCAGGGTGTCACAGATATCTGAAGCCCACTTCCAGTCCTACAGATAATGTGATTCCTGGCTGGGGCCCTCCCCGTGCAGGGGATGGGTGGGAGGGGCTGTTTTGTCTGGGCCTCCGTGAAGGTGACCTCTGAGCAGAGGCCTGAGCAAGATGGGGGCTCTGAAGAGCCGGGATACCTGGGGACAGCGCCTTCCAGGCCCAGGGACAGCAGGGGCAGGGCTCTGAGGACAGGTTAGCGCCGCTCAAGGGGCAGCAGGGAGGCCTGTGGCTGGAGCAGCGTGAGGGGAGGGGGGGCAGAGGCGAAGGGGGTGCAGGGGAAGTTGTGAGAGGCTTTGGGATGCGGCGGGTGTCCTGCCTAGCTTGCCTGCTTCACTTTTCACTGTCTGGAAACTAACTCACACTCTGTAAATTGTGGAAAACTGAGAGTAACGCAGGTGATTCTTACATTGAAATGTAAGTCGTGCTCAGCCGGTGTGGCTCAGCCCAGGAACCAAGAGGTCGCCAGTTCAATTCCCATTCCTGGTCAGGGCACATGCCCAGGTTGCACGCTCAATCCCCATCAGTGTTTCTATCTCTCTACCCCTCTCCCTTTCTCTCTCTAAAAATCAATTTAAAAAACAACAAATAACATATATTTTAAAATAATAAAAATAAAAAACGTATTTTTTTTTTTTTAATGTAAGTTGTTTCCTGCGAGTGAAATTGATTTAAAGGTTCATCTGCATAGAGACTGACCGGGTGAGAGCAACTTCATTTAGGGCTTCACTTAACTAGAGGGAGGGATTTGCAGATCAGTAACATGGGAGGGGAGGGGAGGGAAGGGAAGGGAAGGGAAGGAAAGGGAAGGGAAGGGAAGGGAATTCATTTAGGGCTTCACTTAACTAGAGGGAGGGATTTGCAGATCAGTAACATGGAAGGGAAGGGAAGGGAAGGGAAGGGAAGGGAAGGGAAGGACCTGGCTCATTGAGATCTTTAAATCCAGGACTTTCCAGAACAAACAAAACATTGGACCAGCTATCAGAACCCAAAGAAGAACGGGGGCTCAAATAGATCGGCCCTGGACAGCTAATTGTTTGGCGGGTCAGGCTCGCTTCTCTCAGTCAATCAATATCCGTCACGTTCAGAGAGGTCTAATCTGTGATGCTCTCTTTAGTACTGTTCAAAGCTACTTCCACTCTTTCTAGGGTCCTTGCACCAGCCGCACACCTGTGTGATCCCCCCACCCCCGCCCCATGCCGACCTTATTATAGAGACTTATTAGGGTTTGCAGAGGGCAGGGTGGGGTGTTTGCTGGCACGAAAAATACAAGTACATGGGATTTAGTAGTCCAGACTCCTTGCTTTGAAAGCCATCGTGTGTGTGTGTGTGTGTGTGTGTGTGTGTGTGCGCTCCCCCCCAGACACCTTTAAGAGAACATCGAACTTTCTAAGAACCCTGAGCCAGTCCAGCAGGAAACAAGAAGTCACTAAGTGACTCCCTGGGCTTTCGTCTACCCCCCGAGTCGTCCTTCTAGACACAGGCCAGTCCTGGCTCCCGGCGCTGTTTGCACAGCAGAATGAGCGGACGGTAAGTTGCCCGCACACCCACCCCTGGGGGACCCACCCCTGGGGGACCCACCCCGGCGGCAATCTTTAACTTGGTTTTGTTTCTCCAGGGTTCCACATCAGAGGCCGTCAGGAGACGTGTGCCGCCATCCTGCCCAGCACCCCCATTCGGAGTGAAAATGGAGAACTTGCTTTCAGGGGGCAGGCCCATGACGGGCCACACGCTCTCTGGGCACCTCCCAGCCCTGGGGGCCTCGGATCCTCGCCACCCAGAGAGGTTCAGGGACAAGCCTGACGTCACACAGCCATCGAGAGCTGGGCCAGGACCAAATCCCAAACTGGCCCTCCTTCCCCTTGCCTTCGCAGGATGGGAGCGTCCATTAGCGAAGCCATCGCTTGCATGTCGTCACCTCTCACTGTACGGAGGGAGGCAGGGGGTCCCCAGAGCCCCCCCCCCACCTCCCCGCAGTTTATAACGGTGAAGAGAGCAGTCTCCGGGGCCCCTCCAGATACGAAACACGTGGCGGTAAAGTGAGCTGCAGTGTAATGATCAAAGCCGTGCATCTGGTTCTGGTCACTTGGCCCTGTAGGGGCCCCCCTCCCGCCCCCCTTTCCTGCTGCCACAGCTGAAAACAATCTTCCCGGCAACTCAGTGGTTTTCAGCTTCGGGGAGGGGGGCAGGGGTCGGGCAATTTTGCTCCCAGGGAACATCTGGCCGTGTCTGCAGAGCATTTTGGTTGCCCTGCCTGGGAGAGGGCTGCTGCTGGCATCTGGTGGGTGGAGGCCAGGATGCTCTGAGCCTCCTTCCTCCAGGCGCAGGGCAGCCACGGCTGGCACACCTGGCCCCGGAGGGGCCTGAAAACCCTGCATGGGCACAAGCCGCTGACTAAGGGCTGTTTGCGGATCCAGGGAAGAGGGCAGGGTGGGGCGGAAAGTTCTTTGGCAAAGAGAACGGTCCTGAGGGGAAGGAAGGAACCTTATCCACAAGGAAAGGCAAAAATCCCTGCCCTCTCTCCCAGGCCCGGGCCTTCGGATGGGAAGCCGCCGGCACGTCCTCCTTAGCACTGGCCACAGAGGTGTCATCTCCAAGGCACGTTAACGTAAGAAGCATTCAAACCTGTAAGGAATTTCTGTGAGTTTATTTGAGCCAAACTGTGGACAATGGCCAGGAAGCAGAATCTCAAAGTACTGAGATAAGGCTCCAGAGAATGGTGGTTTTACACCTTGTTTTTTGTTTGTTTGTTTGATAAAATATTTTATTGATTTTTTTTTACAGAGAGGAAGGGAGAGGGATAGAGGGTTAGAAACATCGATGAGAGAGAAACATCCATCAGCTGCCTCCTGCACACCCCATACTGGGGATGTGTCCGCAACCAAGGTACATGCCCTTGACCGGAATCCCCAGGCCGACGCTCTATCCACTGAGCCAAACTGGTTAGGGCTACATATTGTTTGTTTGTTTGTTTTTTACTTTTTAAATTTTTTTTTATTATTTTCTTAATCAGAGAGAAAGGGAGAGGGAGAGAGAGATAGACGCATCAATGATGAGAGAATCATTGATTAGCTGCCTCCTGCACGCCCCCCGCTGGTGATTGAGCCCACAACCTGGGCATGTGCCCTTGACTGGAATCAAACCCGGGACCTTTCAGTCCGCAGGCTGATGCTCTATCCACTGAGCCAAACCGGCCAGGGCTACACCTTGTTTCATACATGACCATCAAAGGAGGAGACGTGAACTCCACTGGTGACAGACTAGGGAGGCGGGTGCAGGATTTGATTGTCAACAATTAACTCAATAGCCATGAGGGGACTGTGGTCTCCGCAGAGCGCTCACTGCCTGTGCTCTGAAGAGCCCGGGAAACGGAACATCGCTTGGACATTCCAAAGGTATGTTATCGCAGATGCAGAAGGACAATAGGCTCCGTGAAGGTACAGATTGACCTTTGTCAGGGAAGATGCGGCCTAGGTATGACTAGCCACCATACAGTGCTTCTTAATTTAAAAGCTTTCACTTCACACCATCCTTTCTGATTACTTTAGGCCTCTGAGTTTGAAAGGCCGCCACGCAGGCCTTGCCTGAGCTAGTCAGGTTAGCGTGTGGCCCCTTTGCATCCACAGGCACGAGGGTGGCGCCATCCCCCATCACCCCCCACACCTGCTCGGGGTCACTCACATGTCCCTGCTGCCGACACGGCTCAGCACCAGGTCCCACCGGATGGAGGTCACTCCTGCTTCATGCTTGTGGTCGCAGACACCCTCCTGCCATGTGGCTTCAGCTGTGAAAGACAATGATGGACGGCCCTTGTTAAAGAACAAGAAGGCCGTTCGAGGGGACGATTCCATACATGTAAGGACCACTGCAGTGGGGCGTGGCAGTGGGAGAGAGCTCGGGCTCAACCCTGAATATGACAGGAAAAGGTGGGAATTTATAGCCAAGGATCAGTGGTTGTAAAAGTATAAGAGGGTTAAGGCAGGATTCTGGCTAATCCACCCTACCTACCAGGATTCCTGCTGAAGGCAGGCCAGGGTGAGCAGACATCCCAGGTGGGGGAGGGGGGTGGTAGG
>NW_005354186.1:694559-697492 GCF_000412655.1 Myotis brandtii | reverse complement strand
GTAGGGGTGGGGCTGGGGATGAGGAACCCATCAGATGTCCAGGGTGGTCTGATATCGAGGTCTTATTCCTAACTTTGCCATCAGCTGGCTGCGTGACCTTGGGCCAGTGCCCGCCCCTCTCTGGACCTCATTCTGAAATGTGAAGCTGTGAGGGCCTTCCCAGCACTATTACCAAGATCCTGGTCCTTTAAGAGCCTATGTAGTTTCAAGGTTTTGAATAGTGTGTTTACACCAAAGCAGATGACTGACTTACGTATGTCTCTGGCCAGACCTCTCCCTGATTCCAGACTCTGAGAACCGACTGCCTGCCCACCATCCCCACTTGGATATGTTAAACGAACAAACAAACAAAAAACAGGCCAAAATGCCCCAGTCCAGCCTGTGACCTACCCTGGCCCCTCACCCCGCTCCTCCCTCTGCTCCCCCCACACTGGCCTCCTTGCCTGTGGACCCTCAACACCCTAGTGTTATTCAGGACAAATGCCCCCAAGATGTGCCACCCTGGCCTAGAATGCAGATTCCTTCCTGCTGAAAACTATCAGGGTCCAGAAGCCTCCGGAAGGACCTTTGACCTTCCGCTTTGGTTAAACCCCAGAATTTGCTCCAGGAAAGGAGCTAGCATCAGAGCCGACTACATTTAAATATGAACAAGCAAAGTGTGATGGACAAGGAGGAACCTGGCAAGGTTTGACCCCAGTTCTCTCTTTGTTCCATTGTTTCATGATGGCCCATTTGTTTGCTAAACAATAACTCCTCCCCGCCCTGTGAATCCTTGCTTCCCTCTCCTTAATCCACTTATGCCCCTCATTGTACCTTGCTGTCTTTGGAATTTTCATGCTTCTGTGAACTCCCCAGGAGCAGGTGTTACAACTTGATTTTCTCCTGTTAATATGACCTATGTTATTTGGATTTTTCAGCCAGAAGAACTAAGAGTTGGAAAAGGGGAAGTTTCCCCTCTCCGACACAGGCATGAGCCTGCCTCAGGGCCTTTGCACCTGCTTCACCCTCGGTTCAGTGTTCCCCCCGACCCCTAGGTGTCCTCTGGTCTCCTAGCTGGCTCCCTAGCCAGATGTCTCCTTCCCAGTGAGGTCTCCCAAGCCCATGCCGTGTGCTGCTCATGGAAACCCGCCAAGGTGGCATTCTCTCCCCTTCCCCAGCTGAATCAATTCACGTCTTTATCCTGCTTAAGGTCTGTCTCCCCTCTGCCCCCCTCGGGAGAATGGAAGCCCCAGGAGGGCAGGATCTTTGTCCTGATTGGTCCTTGCGGTACCCCAGTGCCCAGGGGCAATGTCTGATTCAGTCATGAAATACTTGTGAAAGGAGCCCTTCCGAGAGGCGGGTCTTCGATAGAATGGAACGCCAGGGCCGCATCTACCGGAAAGCAAGGTCAGATTAACACTCAGACACTCAGCTACCTCTGCACAGTGCTTTCCTGTCAATGTTGCCCTTCCACTCCCCGCCCCCATCTCCACTTCCCAGTTGCCCCCAAAATGAAATCTATAAATGGGGCCACCCCTATCCCATTTGTGAACATGTGCGAGGTCTGTCCCCTGATCTGGGCCTTGGGCAAAACAAACATCACAAATACATCAAAGGAGCCTCCCCTGCCTGGCAGGGTCCCCCCCTCCCCATGAAGAAAAGTTCTTTACCCCTCACGCTGCTCCTCGGCTGTAAATCCCAGGTGTCCCAGGGCAGGGCACGCACGCACTCCCTGAATCAGCTGCACTGGCTCTCTAGTACCTGCCTCCCCACAGCTGGGAAGGCCCTCTGCTGGGCTTTTTCTGCACCTCACACCAGCCTCTCATTACCTGGTCCCCACCCAGGGCAATCACCTGTTCCCTCTCCTGCTCGGCCCTTAGTGGAGCCGCTCTGTGAAGGCTAAGACCGGGTGTCCCTGGCTCCGGGCCCTGGACGGCCGCCGCCCAGCCCTGGGCCGGGCTCTGAGCTGGCATCTGGTGGGTGCCCTCGCCCAGGTAGTGTGAGGGAAGGAAGGGGCTGGGGGACTTTCTGGAGCCACAGGAATGCTCAGCACCCTGAGGGTGTGGCCTGCACGGTTGCACACGACAAAGTGCAGGTAAGTGAACTGCACGTGGAAATGGGTGTTTCCCTTTATGCAAATTACAGCTCAATGAAAAGAGTCTGAACCAACAAAGAGGAAGAGGGAGGAAGAGCCCTTTTAAGATTCGGACAGGAGAACAAAGGGCTTGTTAGCCCAAGGGACCTGGGAGGTCGGAAAAGCTGTTTCCAAAAACAGCTGGAACTTCTCTTCATGAGAGAGCAGACTTCAGATTCACCTGTGGGTGTGGTTTCCCCTCCCAACCTGAGCAGATTGTCCCCAAACATGCAAATCCCCGTGAAGGAGTGAGAATACACAATGTCTCAGACTTTGCCACAGGGAACAGCTCAGCCCTGGGCAGGGGAAAGGCCAGGCCCTGGTAGAACCTTCGGGCCTGTGCCCTTCAAACAGGAGAGTGGGTGGTCTGCGGGCATGGAGGATGAATCCCAAAGGGCCCGGTCCACGCCCCTGCCTGGGATCAGAGGGGATCATTTCAAACCCCAGACCCCAAGTCTGCACATAGAGAAGTTGTTCGTTTTATCCATGTACGGGGTGGCTGCAAAGAGGAGGGCTTTGGAACCAGGAAGCGGGTTGGGGGCAGGGTGAGCTAAAGGTGACCCCGTTTGCTGAGGAGGGCCTGGGTCAAGCCTCGCTCCGCACGGACCAGCTGAGCTGCTTGGAGAGAGACACTGTTTCTCATTCCCATCAGCTGTAAGACAGGCCCTAATGATGAAAATAGCACCCACCTCATAGGATTATCATGGGAATTCTATAAAATTACGTATATTCAGTAAGCAAAGTTTTGCCAGCACCTAGTGAATGCTCTATACATACTAGCTGCAATAATAATAATAATCTCTCTCTCTCTCTCTCTCTC
>NW_005354186.1:676781-693301 GCF_000412655.1 Myotis brandtii | reverse complement strand
CCAATCCCCCAATCGGCCCTACCCTGAGCGTGACTGAGGGTGGCATCGCAACCTCCCGATCCGCCCTGCTCTGTGCATGACGGGGCGGCGCCCCAACTCCCCAATCGGCCCTGCTCTGAGCCTGACCAGGGGCTGCACTTAGGGATTGGGCCTGCCCTCTGCCACCCGGGAGCAGGCCTAAGCCAGCAGGTCGTTATCTCCCGAGGGGTCCCAGACTGCGAGAGGGCACAGGCCGGGCTGGGGGACCCCCCTCCCCCCGCCCCCCGAGTGCACAAATTTTTGTGCACCGGGCCTCTAGTATATATATATATGCCTAATATGCAAATTGTCCCCACGAGAGTTCAACTGGGAGACCAATCACTTGCTATGACATGTGATAATCACCAGGGGGCAGCGCAGAATGAAGGAAGGCCCCGGCCGCCAGACAGCAGCCAGGGAAGGGAGGTCCTGGCCAGCACCCAAAAGGGAGGCCCCGGCTGGCAGCCGGAAGGCCCTGATCAGCCCTGATCACCAGCCAGGCCTAGGGACTCTACCTGTGCACGAATTTCGTGCACCAAGCTTCTAGTAGTAGTAGTAGTAGTAGTAATAATAATAATAATAATAATAATAATAATAATGTTACCAGACAAACAATGGGACAGTGCTGCCTGTCATTACTCGAGCCAAATAAGCAGAGACAGGGTTGAATCGTATATGAGCGTTTATGCCAGCACAGCCGGCAGCACGGGAGAGCAGCAGGTTGTCCACAGACATCTGCTCTGCACCCCCCATAAGCCAGCTGCTTATATGGCAAAAGCACAAAGGAAAAGTAGGCAAAGGGCAGTTTACAGACATGCAAAAGGACTAGGGGTCTTCAAAGGGCTGAGTGATAGCGAGGGTTGGGGTTACAGGGCAGGTAGCCAAAGGGAGTGCCAGGTGGGCAGTGAACAGGTGAGCAGGCTGGAGGTCTGCAAAGGCCTGCAGGTGTGCAGAAGGGCTGGGGACCTTCAAAGGGCTGGCGATTCTGTTTCTGCAGCATCATGGTTAATCTTTCCATGATAACAGGCAGCTTCAAATGGGGAGGAAGGGTGCATCTCCAGGTCAGCTCCGGCCAGGGAAGAAGTGCCTTCTTTAACCAGAATAAAACAGTCACGGTGAACAGAGCAGGATTAATATTCTTACAATATGAGCTGGCTCCCCAAATTCTATTGCTGCCCCCTTTCAATAATAATAATAATAAATCATTACACATGCCAACTGAGGAAGCTGAAGCTATTCTCTGGCCTTCCCTCTGCCGGAAACAATGACAAATCCCAGGAAGGAATACAATAATGTGTCTTAAGTACCCAACCTTCCCTAGAAAAAGCACAAGAAATGGCAGCTCTAGTTATGATGATTTCTCAAAACAGCACACTTTGTTTGCTAACTTTCTTTCTGGCCCCAAAGGCCTGTGTTTAGCATTCAATCCGCCTTGGGCAGGAACTCAATTGTTTTCCAAGGGCTCAGACCCAGCGCCAGGGGGGCGGGAGGTTTAGTAACTGCTCCCCAGTCTGCACATAAAGGTCACACACCAGAACAAAAACAGCCAGAGGGGCACTGGTTGTGTTTAGGTTTTAAAACGTGAAGGAAGACCTTACCGTGGGCGGAGGACAGGTTGCGTGGTGAGGATGAAGCCTGGGGAAGCAGCGTTCTGGAGAGGCCTCCGTGGGTCCCTTGGCCTGGACATGGTTGTCATTGTTTGTCCGTCTACTCAATTAGGTCCAGTTAGAGTCTGGGTCCTGGCCACCCCAAGTTCATGGTTTTTGAAAAGTATTTTTTAAATGTTTTATTGATTCATTTGAAAGAGAGAAACATCGATTTGCGATCCCACCCACTTGGGCATTCATTGGTTGCTTCTTGTATGTGCCCTGACCAGAGATCGAACGGGTATCCGGACGATGTTCCAACCAACTGAGCCACCCAGCCAGGGCCCCAAGTTCACGATTTTCATCAGCTTCAGCTCGCTGGAGTCTCTTGCCGTGAAACGCATAGCTCACCTTGATGTCTCCCAGAAAGTGGGGCTGTCGATGGGAAAATGTTCTACAGAGTGAGGGGTCACTCACCGGACGTCTTTCTTCCCCTTTCTTTATCATTCTACTTTTCCTTATGTGGGTTTCGTATTGTTCTCATAGTTAAAAAAGACTTTCACATCCACTTAGGCGAGGTCCTTAGAGCCCCAAGTCCAGAGACAGAAAATAGAGTGCAGAGTGTATGAGCCAAGGTAACCAGAAAAAACAGAACCCAGAGGACATCTGAGCTATAGAGCAAGAGACGCATCGTGAGGGACTGGCTCTCACAGTGAGGGAGGCTGAGAAGCCCCTGAGCTGCCGTCTGCAAGCTGAGGGCCCAGGAAGGAGGATGGTGCCGTTCCTGTCCAAACCCCAAGGCCTGAGAACCAGGAGTGCTGACGACCGCTGAGCACGGGTGGGAGGAGATGACGTCCCAGCTCCGGTCACCCTCCCTCCGCCCTTTTGTTCTATTCGGGCCTCAAGGGTTTGGATGTTGCCCACACACATGGGTGAAGGCAGATCTCTCTACTCCGTCTATCCATTCAAATGCCAATCTCCTCCCTGAAACATGTTTCCAGATACACTCAGAAATAATGTTTTGCTGGGTATCCATCCAGGCAGCCTTTGCTTAGCCCAGTCAAGTTGACACTTCAAACGAACCATCACAGAATCCTACCTCTGTCCGTCTCCTCGCGGGGAGGCGGGATGCTAACAATTCCCTCCTTGCCTGGCAGGGGTCCGTGGACAGCTGAATTTGGTCTCTCTTGGTGCCTCTCTTTCTTCTGAGATTCTTGGGCCGTTGATCACAACCTCCTTGTTGTCTTTTGGTTCCAAAGAGAGAAGTGCTAGGACCGGTATCAAAACTCTGCTTTATCATCTTGGGCGCTTTCCCCTAGCGCAGTGATGGCGAACCTATGACACGCGTGTCAGAGGTGACACGTGAACTCATTTTTTTGGTTGATTTTTCTTTGTTAAATGGCATTTAAATATATAAAATAAATATCAAAAATATAAGTCTTTGTTTTACTATGGTTGCAAATATCAAAAAATTTCTATATGTGACACGGCACCAGAGTTAGGGTTTTTCAAAATGCTGACACGCCGAGCTCTAAAGGTTCGTCATCACTGGCCTAGCGGAAGGATGCAGAAACGTGAAAAGGCGAGCCACTTGACCTTCTGAGCCTCAGTTTCCCCTACTGTAAAATGGGCATACTAGTTGCCTGTGACCCATGCCCTCACCAGGCAACCGTGAGGCCCAAGAGAGTAGACACAGGTGCTTGGCAAACTTTAAAGCATCATGATGATGTGAGCAGAGACCTTCCCCAAGTGTTCTTTTTAGCTGCCTTTTCTGGTCTAAAACAAGAGATTTTGACAAGTGGCCATCAGGCCTCATTGCCGTTGACAGGGGTGGCAGGGAATGGAGAGAGACATCCCTAAAGGGGACTCCGCGAGGTTACTGACAGGAGACTAACCCTGGTACATCTACATGTGTTTGGGGGTGCGGCGGCTGTCCCCACACCTCTGCAATTTCTTTCCCATGAATGGGGTGGTGTCTGAGAGACTAAAATTCTCTCTCAGCATCAAAGAGCCAGGGTGAAGGCAATATTTAAATATGTGTGTTTTTCTAATTGATTTTTTAGAGAGAGAGAAAGGGAGAGGGAGAGAGAGAAAGAGAAACATCAGGAAACCAAGATGGCGGCATAGGTTAACGCCGGAGTTTGCTGCCTCGAACAACCACTTCAAAAATACAACTAAAAGACGGAACGGACATCATCCAGAACCACAGGAAGGCTGGCTGAGTGGAAGTTCTACAACTAGGAGGAACCGAGAATCAGAGGAGGCGCAGTGCTGAAGTAAAATACTAAGGTGCGGAGTGCGTGCGGCGCGGGCTGGTGGCTGAGGGCGCGGTTGTCTGTTTCAATCCGGAGGGAGCCTTAGACTCTGAGCTCCAGCGAGTCTCTAGGGACCCAGACTCAAACGGGAGAAGCAGGACTGTCTGGCTACGGTCCCTCCGAGGTTTGCAGCCGTTGCTGGGACAGAGAGGCAGAGCCCCTGGGGACGGACTGAGAGCAGCCATAACTGCTCCCTCCTCCGCCCTGTTGATCCCATGGGACCCGCCCCGCCCAAGCCCTGCACAGAGGCATTTGCCGGATAGCCTCAGGCAAAGGCTAGATTAGCACCTCCCTAGAGGTCACAAGTTCTTCCACTGCAGACACAGCTGATTAACACAGCCAGTTGGCCTGGAGGTCAAATCCCTCTAGTATTAACTACAACAATCAAGGCTTAACTACAACAAGACTGCGCACAAAGACCACTAGGGGGTGTACCAAGAAAGCGTAAAAAATGCGGAGACAAAGAAACAGGACAAAACTATCAAGGGAGGATATTGAGTTCAGAACCACACTTTTGAGGTCTCTCAAGAGGCTTCTAGAGTCTGTCGATAAACTTGATGAGATGTACAGGAAATCTAATGAGACCCTCGATGGTGTGATAAAGGACCATCTAGAAAGTAAGCATACACTGACTGAAATGAAGAATATTATACAGACTCCCAACAGCAGACCAGAGGAGCGCAAGAATCAAGTCAAAGATTCGAAATGCGGAGAAGCGAGAAACACCCAACCGGAAAAGCAAAATGAAAAAAGAACCCAAAAATACGAAGATAGTGTAAGGAGCCTCTGGGACAGCTTCAAACGTACCAACATCAGAATTATAGGGGTCCCAGAAGATGAGAGAGAGCAAGATATTGAAAACCTATTTGAAGAAATAATGACAGAAAACTTCCCCCACCTGGTGAAAGAAATAGACTTACAAGTCCAGGAAGCACAGAGAACCCCAAACAAAAGGAATCCAAAGAGGACCACACCAAGACACATCATAATTAAAATGCCAAGAGCAAAAGACAAAGAGAGAATCTTAAAAGCAGCAAGAGAAAGAAACTCAGTTACCTACAAGGGAATACCCATACGACTGTCAGCTGGTTTCTCAACAGAAACTTTGCAGGCCAGAAGGGAGGGGCAAGAAATATTCAAAGTGATGAATAGCAAGAACCTACAACCAAGATTACTTTATCCAGCAAAGCTATCATTCAGAATTGAAGGTCAGATAAAGAGCTTCACAGATAAGGAAAAGCTAAAGGAGTTCATCACCACCAAACCAGTATTATATGAAATGCTGAAAGGTATCCTTTAAGAAGAGGAAGAAGAAGAAAAAGGTAAAGATACAAATTATGAACAACAAATATGCATCTATCAACAAGTGAATCTAAGAATCAAGTGAATAAATAACCTGATGTACAGAATGAACTGGTGATTATAATAGAATCAGGGACATAGAAAGGGAACGGACTAACTATTCTTGGGGGGAAAAGCGGTGTGGGAGATGCGGGAAGAGACTGGACAAAAATCGTGCACCTATGGATGAGGACAGTGGGTGGGGAGTGAGGGCGGAGGGTGGGGTGGGAGCTGGAAGGAGGGGAGTTCTGGGGGGAAAAAAGAGGAACAAATGTAATAATCAGAACAATAAAGATTTAATTAAAAAAAAAAAAAAAAAAAAAGAGAAACATCAATTGGCTGTCTCCTGCACGCCCACCACCAAGGATTGAGCCGGCCACCCAGGCATGTGCCCCAACTAGGAATCAAACTGGTGACCTCTCGGTGCATGGGCCGACGATCAGCCACTGAGCCACACCAGCCGGATGTGAAGGCAATACTCACATGTGGCGTTGTAAAGCACCCTTCCAAGTCCTAGCCGGTGCTCCCCCTTGATGCCACCCCCTCTTCCAAGTTGCTGCCTCCCTGCAGGACCGTGTCCCTGGCCAGGGGCATTGTAAGTCCATGCCCGACAGTTAGGACAGTCTTTTCACACAGGGGCGCTGGGGCCACTGGATACCCACAGGCCAGAAAACAACCTTGACCTAAACCTCACACCTCATATAAAAATGAACTCGGAATGGGTCTCAGACTGAAAAAAGAAACCTCAGTTGGTTAGAGCATCGTCCCCTACACCAAGGCTGTGGGTTTGATCCCTGGTCAGGGCATATAGAAGAAGCAACCAAGGAAGGCATAAATAAGTGGAACTACAAATCGATGTTTCTCTCTCTCTCTTTCTCCCCCTTCCTCCCTTTCTCTAAAATTAAAAGAAAAAAAAAAGTTTTAAAAAAGTAAAACTCTAAAACTTTTGGAAGAAAATGATAGAATGTCTTTGGAACCTCAGGCTAGGTCCTAGGAAGCCAAACCAGAATCCATCAAAGGGAAAATAATGGATAAATTGGACTTCATCAAAATTCGAAAATTTTGCTCTATGAAAAGTCCATTAAGGGGATGAAAAGACAAGCTACAGATTGGGAGAAAATATTTGTAAACCACACAGATCTTACAAAGGACTCCTATGGAAACTGTATAAAGAACTCTCACAACTCAACAATAAAAAAAAAAAATCCAATTAGAAAACGGGCCAAAGACATGAAGAGACTTGACCGATGAGGAGTTGGAGGCATTACAGATGGCAAATAAGCACATGAAAAGACACCCAACATCACTGGGGAAACGCAGATCAAGACCCTTCGGAGACTCGCTGCGTCGCTATTAGAACAGCTAAGAGCAAGGACAGGGACACAGCAGATGCTGGTGAGGAGGCGGAGAAACTGCCCTCCCACCCCGCTGGCGGGGATGACCAGTGGGACCGCCACGCGGGAAAACAGTTTGGTAGTTTCTCTTAAGAAACTAAATATACACTTACCTTATGACGCAGCAATTACACACCTGGGCGTTTATCCAAGAGGAACAAAAACATGTCCGCACAAAACCCTGTGCACAAATGTCCGCCGTGGCTTTATTTGTACTGGCCGCGCACTGGAATGGACCAAAATGTCCTTGAGTTGGGTGAATGGTCGAAGAAGCGATGGCACATCCTTACCGTGGAATACAGTTTAGGAAAAAGGAACAAAGTACTGGTAGACACGCATGGATGTCAAGTACCTGGCCGGTGGTCAGCGCCCAGCAGATGTTTGCTATTATTACTTTTTATGTGCTTTGATTGAAGTGAGGCGGTTTTGAGCTGAGGCCCAGCACCTCCAAGGAAATCTCTCATGAGAGGACCCCTGATGAGATTCCACCCCTCTTTGTCCCTTTGGTGCAGTTGAGGCCCCGGAAGCGGAGGGACCCTGCCCGGGGTCATCCAGAGGCTTAGACCGTGAGATTAATCCTGGCTCCTCACCCTGGGTCTTTTTCACTTACTCACCTGTCACCCCTCCCCATCCATGTGATCGGAGACATTCACTGGTTCGCTCTGTCCTGAGCACTCCCAACAAGAGTCCAACGATATATAAGGGCGAGAGCCTTAGCTAAAGCAAGTTCTTCTTTCTCAGGGGCTCCGTCTACACCCCTGAGGCTCTGGGTTCAAGTTCATGACCCCTCATAAGACTCCTACTGAGGCCAGTGAGCCAGGACAAGTCGGGTAGGGAAAGTGAAACACAGAGCTGGACACACTGACAGCCATTTACAGCAGCTGCAGACGGCCACAGCCTTAGAAATGACATCTAGGCCTCCGTTGTACTTCAGCTCCAGGCCCAGAAAAGCAGCAAAACCAGGTGGCTGACACCAGGACCAGCTGCGATGAAGCACTGACCAATCAGGGGAGACCACGGCCCTGGAGGAGCACACCCAGAAAACTGATCAATATTCTGCTGAGACCCTCCCCTGAGACCTCCCCTAAGATTCCCGCCTGTAAGAGAGAGAGAAAAACCTCAAGACAAAGGACCCAGCTCAGGCCTCCCTCTGAGGAGCAGCCCCGCCATACCCTTTCCCCTTCCCCTTCTTCTTCCCTCTCCTCCCCCCACAGGCATGCACCTCCTAAACCCTAAAGGACCCCACGAGGCTTGCAACCTGGGGAGCAGTGGGCAGCAGCAGCTCATCCCGTCTAACCCCTGAACCTGCTCCCAAGGCCCCCTTTTCTCTGACTTCCCGGAGAGCTAGGGCAGCCCAGCCTGGGCTCTCCTGTTGCTTCTTCTATGCTAAGCCCTTTCTTGTTTCACTGTCTCCAGCTCTAATAAATGTTCCCTCTTCGTCACCTGGGTTCACATTGTGAAATTTTTCCTGCACGAAGTCAAGAACCCACACACTGCTGTCTGGCTCTAGGCCAGCCTGCCAGGGTCAGGCCCCCCTTCCAGTAACACTGTAAGGTGCGCTCCATCATGCCCCGATTTTACACACAAGACACTGAGGTCCAGAGAAGCGCAGTAACTGGGCCAAGGTCATGGTGTGAGCCCGGCCAGAGCTGTGGTTCTGGCCGGGTCTATGGATCCATGGGCTGTCCTCCTAAGGTCTAGGACAGCCGTGGGCAAACTACGGCCCGCGGGTTGGATCCGGCCCGTTTGAAATGAATAAAACTAAAAAAAAAAAAAGACCGTACCCTTTTATGTAATGATGTTTACTTTGAATTTATATTAGTTCACACAAACACTCCATCCATGCTTTTGTTCCGGCCCTCCGGTCCAGTTTAAGAACCCATTGTGGCCCTCGAGTCAAAAAGTTTGCCCACCCCTGGTCTAGGATGAAAGCCGCCCAATAGCACGTACTGCATACCAGGCGCCCGTCTAAGATTATTCACTTAGGCCACAGAGTGAGGCTCCATGGTAGGTTCTATTGCCATTGCTCCTTACAGAGGTGGGAAGTGAGGCTCAGAGAAGCTGTGTAACTTGTCCAAGACCACACAGCAAGGGGCAGAGCGGGGACTTGAACCCAGGCGGGCCAGTTCCGGAGTTTGTGCTCTCCATCTCCCTCCCGCACTGTCTCTCATTCCCATCTGCTCCTTTCAGCCTCCTTGGACGGGCCCCGCGTGGATTCTTGGAGCCGCCCGTGCTTCCCGCCTGCCTGTGAGTCAGCAGGAACCCTCTCCCGGTCAGACTGGTTGCCCAGAGGTCCCTCGAACCCTGTTTGGACACGGGGCGTTAGTAATGATGGTGTGCAGAAGGCTGTGTCCGGGCAAATTCCTTCCGTCCCCCAAGGCAAGGAAGGGGAACCCGCCCAAGACTCAGGCAATTCAATAAAATTTGGTAATAAACGCACTCTTTTGAACATTGTGTGCGTAATAATTATGATGGAAACTACCCAGAAGATGAAAGTAGCGAGTGGCTACGTTGTCAGGGTGGCTCCTGGCAGTGTGGTGGGGAGGCAGCACATGGTCCTCCTCCATTTGGCTGGACTCGGAGACACCTTCTCTGAGTCTTACTGTTCTCATTCCTCACAGGAGGGGACTGGATTCCGGGTAGAAAATGGTACTTTCCAGAGCAACCTAATGCTCACAGAAAGGACTGGATTTCACACATACCCAGTGGACAGGACAGGCAGCGGTCAGGTTCCCACCCGCATGGCCCAGCCTCCTCTGCGGCCAGCCTCCTGCTTCCGACGGCCCATCAGCACGCTGGTGTCTGATGCAAACCTGGTCACATATTCAAAGCCAAGAAGGTTTCTTGGATCGGGTCCAGGCCTGCAACGTGTGCTTTTTTAAACAGGCTTTCTTATCCACTTACCTGACTCCTCAGTGGATTTTTCTAGATTGTCAGAGTACGTGGTCCATCATAGACCAAAGAACATCAGGGCTGGGAGAGGTGACAGAGAGCAGCACACCCTGGTCTCTCCACCAAGGTTGTCTGGGAATCACCGTCCTCGTTTTTGCAAGATCTACAAACACCTGATTGAGTATCTTACTTTAAATAAACAACTATTGTAAACTGAAATGAATCGTTTTAAAAAGGAAATTCTTTATCATTCTTATTTTGTTGCTGTTAATCCTCACCCGAGTATATTTTTCCATTGAACTTTTTTTAGAAGGAGTGGAAGGGAGGCGGAGAGACAGAGAGAGAAAGACATCAATGTGAGAGAGACACGCCGATTGGTAACCCCTCTCCCCCCCACCGCCCACACGTGTCCCGACCAGAGCTGGGGATCGAGCCTGCAACCGAGGTACATGCCCTTGACTAGAATCGAACCCAGGACCTTTCAGTCTGTGGCCCGACACTCTATCCACTGAGCCAAACTGGCTAGGGCTATCATTCATTATTAAAAGCATGGATTTGATTGCTCCTTACACAAACATACATGCATTTCTAACGTGCACTGAAATAAACATGTAGCAATTGAAAAAATTTTAAATGTTCATCTGTGTACCAGCCAAAACTCCTTCCAGGTGCACGTCCATAGTGCAGGCCCTTGAAGCATGACCTCCAAGCAGAGCATAGTGTACGGCTGGAGTGTGACTACAGAACACATCCATGGGACATGGCCATGGTGCCTGTCCCCGGAGCACCTCCACATGCATGTCACGGAGCACATTCATGCAGCATGTTTATCATGCCACAGTGCACAGCCTGTCTATGGTGGGCATTCACTGAGCATGCCCAAGGGCACATGCGTCACATCCATTCACAAAGCACAGCCACAGGCCATGTCCAGGGGGGATGTCCGAGGGGCACGTCCACGCAGCACAGGCCCGTCCCCGTCATTTTGCTGGGAGGGGGCCCGAGGCCCAGGAGGGTTGTCCACAGCCTAAGCCTACCAGCATGGGAGCCCATTCGGAGAAGAGGCCCAGGCTCGGAATTGAGGGGCCCTGTGGGGGCTCACGTCGGCTTGGCTTGTTCATTTTCCAAAGGGTGGTCAGAGTTTTACAAGATGTGATGTGGCCTGAAATGCAAGGGTTTCCAGCCACGGGGCCCACCTGATACCATTAAACAGCCCACCCTCCTTCTTGTCTCGTCATTAACCTTCCAGACAAAGGACCCACTTCTACAGCTGAGCCCAAAGCCTTTTCCTCTTGTTCATTCAAGCTCTGTTTCTTTTTTTTTTTTTTAAATATCTTTATTGATCTCAAAGAGGAAGGGAGAAGGGAGAGAGAGATAGAAACATCAATGATGAGAGAGAGTCATTAATTGGCTGCCTCCTGCATGTCCCACTGGGGATCAAGCCCGCAACCTGGGCATGTGCCCTTGACCGGAATCAAACCTGAGACCCTTCAGTCCGCAGGTTGACGCTCTATCCACTGAACCAAACCAGCCAGGGCCAAGCTCTGTTTCTTAACCCTAAGCAGAACAATCACCTGGCTTCTGGGCTCTATTACATAATCAATGCTGGACGGACATCTGTAAGGCCTGCAATTCGTTTGTCCTCCTGTCTCCTTCTCTAGTCTCAAAGCCATATAGCCACACTGCCGACGGCCAGAGAAAAATGGACTCTCTGCAGTGCATGGCTTTTCTGTGCAAGCTCGGAGGAGGGATGGTCTTTAAAAAATGACCGGAGAGCGATCGATTAGAGGCCAATTCTACAAACTGTGGTTCTATCACAGGCTGGGGACACAACACGAATGCAAACACCGTGCAGAATTGGAGGGACTGGTGGTTACAAACTAACACGCAGACGCTGACGAAATCGATTTCGATGCTGATTTTCTGGGTCTGAAAAATTAGATTTAACTCCCAAGGCGTGCCTGTTTTCATGTCGAATTTCTCCTGGACTCTCTAGTAATAAAGTAGGAATAAAGGGACCAGTGGGCTGGGAGGGGAGAGTGAAAGGGCTGCTTGTTTCTTGAGGTGCAGGTGGCCGGGGCTGCAAACAAGTATAAGCCCCTCAAGCTCCCAGGAAGGGAAGCGGTACATTGGCTCCAGGCACTGGGCAGAGTAGAGGCTCAGAAAATATTTGTTGAACTTTCTTAAATCTTTTTTAAAATTTATTTCCCAAGATTCCTTTTCCACAAACCTTCTACAATGTCCTTTGTCCTTCTTAGTTGGTCTCTTTTTACACATTCAGAAATAACCAACATATTAGGATAAACTACTTCCTTTTAACTTCTCTCAAAAACACACTCATCCCTTTCTTTTCTTCTGTAATATTCCTTCTAAATTTCAAAAGAGAAACCATAAAGAGTATTATTATTATTGTTGACCTACCCAGTTTGGCTCAGTGGATAGAGCGTCGGCCTGCAGACTGAAAGGTCCTGGTAAGTGAGTTCGCATGTCACCTCTGACACATGTGTCATAGGTTCGCCATCACTGCCCTAGACCAAGGTCCCTTCACATCATATTACCCCGTAGCATTGGCCACCTGATATACTGTATACGTATTCATTTCTTCACTAGGGGCCTAGTGCACAAAAATTTGTCCCCCGGGGTGGGGGGGGTCCCTCAGCCCGGCCTATGCCCTCTTGCAGTCTGGGACCCCTCAGAGGATGTCCACCTGCTGGCTTAGGCCCGCTCCCTGGGGGATCGGGCCCAAGCTGGCAGTCAGACATCCCTCTGGCAGCCCAGCAGCCCTCATCTGGCCTGTATTCTTCTGGCTTCCCTACTAGGCAGCTGTGTGGCCTTGGGTGGTCTCAGGGCCTCTCTGGGCTTCAGTTCTTCATTGAAGGAATATTCAATCCAGAAGTAACCCCAAGAGAAATTTAGTCCAAACTCTATCTTGCCATTTAACAGATGGGGAAACGAGAGAACAGAGACAGAAAGTATTGGGTTGAAAGCAAATGACTGGTTTTCCAGCTATGCTTTCAAAAGTAGTGCTGTCTGGCCCACGTGGTATGGCTCAGTGGTTGAGCATCTGCCCATGAACCAGGAGATCATGGTTCAATTCCCTGTCAGGGCACATGCCAGGGTTTTGAGGGCTTGATCCCTGGTAGGGGGCAGCTGATCGATAATTCTGTCTCATCATTGATGTTCCTATCTCTCTCTCCCTCTCCCTTTCTCTCTCTGAAATCAATAAAAACTTTTTTTTAAAAAAAGTAGTGCTGTCTCATAGAAATAACCACAAAATTTGAAATATGTAATTTCAAATTTTGTGGTAGCCACACCGAACAGAGTAAAAAGAAACAGCTGATATTCATTTTAGTACTACATTAAACTCCTAAGTCAAATATTATTTTCCCATGTGATCAAGATAATAAGTTATTCGTGAGATCTTTCCCGTCCTTTTTTACTGTGCTAAGATTTTGAAATTCGGTGTAAGTACACTCCCGGTGAACATCTCGAGTGGCACTGGCCACATTTCCAGGATGTTCAGAGCCACGCTGGACGGGTGAAGATCGAAGTTGTCTCATCCTACCCAACTGTACCAACACAGACCATTAGGACCAATTTTCCTTTGGTCGGTAGCATCATTCCCGCGATAAGTGATCATTTTTTCACAGACACTGGACCAGAAAATTTATCTTCCAACTGGAGGTGGAGCTTCCTTTGGCCAAGTTGAATAGCATTCCATTTCTGGGAGGGACCTTCAAAGTAGCCTAATCTCATTAGATACATGACTTTGAACACCAGAAAAAGCCGAGTGGCCTGCTGCGGGGCCCGGTGATGGCCGGCTGGCAGGTGGAACCCACATTTCCACAGTTCTGCATGTGGCCTGCTTATGATCCCGAGCCAGCCACCTCGGAGGTGCCCGAGAAATCTCCCCCACCTTCTTTCCCTCCTCCCCTTCCGGTTTTGCACCAAACTGATCCGTCCCCGGAGAAGTTGCTCGATTAAAGTGAGATTTGGGAGGAGGAAGTGTGACTTCCAGTTTGCCTGGGAGGTGCACCTCCCCAGGTAACATTTGTTACATAAGCCTCACTGAGGAGTGTCTGCAGCGCCCGGTTCAGCCAGGCAGGCCGCTCCGGCTGCCCCTGGATCGGTGTGTGGAACTGAGGCCTGGAGCAGGCATCTGATGAGCAGGGCCAGTTCTCGGGTGTTAGCCCCAAAGTGCTTTTCTGCTGCCGCACAACCTCAAGAAAAACCAGTTTTCGGAGCACCACACCTAGGATCATATGATGCAATCCGATATTAGCGTCTCATTGCATCAGCGTTTCTGACGCATGTGTCTTTTGCTCTGGCAAAGAGGTTCCTAATGGGAAAGGAGGAAAAAAAAAAAAAAAGAATGAAAAAGACTCGCTGGCTGAAAGCTTAAAGGTACTGTCAGTACTGTTCCTAATTGGCCACACAGGGCGTTTGGAGAATAAACACTCAACCAACTACTGCGGCCTAACAAGCATCAGCGTGCCATTTCCTGAAGGGGCCTTGATGGCGTCTTTAGGCGAAATTCTTCTCTGGTTGGTTCTATTTGTGTTTTATATCAAAGCATCAAGGTTTAATCTCCTAAATCTCTCTTACCGCTATTAAGAAGGGGCTTTCAAAGGGTGCTTCGACTCCCTGTCTCGACCTTTCTGAACACCTCACTTCCAACGTTCTTTCACATAATGCTCTTGGCTCCCTGGACACAGGCGTTTGACTTTGATCAAATACGGTACCTTAGATTTGGACCTCGAGGTTTGTCTGTCTTTCTTTAGACATATTATTTTGCCTCTCAATCTTGCTTCTTGCTATGATGCTTAAGGAATGAATGAACTGCAAACATCCTAGAACTCTATCCATCTTCAGGAAGTTGCCTGAAGAAGGAACTTCCTTGTACAGCATAGCTAAGGAAAAAAGGGTGCCCGTAAAAATCTGTGGTAGGAGACCATGTGATGATACTGAGATCATAACGCAGACCCCTCCCAGGAGGCACCAGGATCTTCTGGCAAAAAAAATCAATCCTTAATGTGGCTCACTAGGCTCTCCGTGAGTCAGCTCTTGCCTATGTCTTCAGTTCTAGCCTCATGGCTCTTCTCACTCAGCCCCAGAGGATGCTTTTCCTCCCAAGGGGCACGTCTCTCAAGATCCCTAGACTCTGTGTCTGTGTGTACTGCTCCCTCCAGCCGCCCTGGAATAATCTCCCCATCCCTGTTCATCTGGTGGGTTGTTGTGTGTGTGTGTGTGTTGTTGTTTGTTGTTTTTTTAAGGGAAAGAGAAGAAGGGAGAGAGAGAGAGAGAGAGAGAGAGAGAGAGAGAGAGAAACATCAATCAGTTGTCTCCCCCGTAAGGGCCTGAAGTGGGGATCAAACCCGCAACCGTTTGGTGTACAGGATGACGGTTCAATGAACTGAGCCACACGGCCAGGGCTGGTGAGTTCTATCCATCCTGTAAGTCGGCTGAACTTCCCACAGGGATGCCTTCCCTGGCCCAGCATAGGATGAAGTCCCTTGCCGTGATGGTCCAACGAAGGTATCACTTTGCAGTGCTTGTGTGGGAGAAGAAAAAAGCTGTCCTCAACCCTCCCAGTCTCCAGCTGGGACTGAAAATTACTGGCAAAGACAGAGAAACAGGAGAAAAGGATACAAGTTTATTTTAATGTAAGTGCCATGTGAAATAGAAGGACACGGAGACCCAAAGGACAGCTTTTGTGTTTTTCTGCTGAAGAGTGGATAGCCGTGGAGGACTAGGGTAGGTTGAGGAGTAGGAGGCAAGTGTCTGGTTGAGGGAAACTTATCAAGGCCTGTTTACTAGGATTCCTCCTGGTGGCCCTTGATCACAGATAAGGATGCTCCTTTCCTCCGGGTACCCGCGGGGCACCTCTCCCCTGAGGGCTTTATGGCTTATTTCAGAGAAGAAGGTCTGAGGGTGGGGGCGAGGGTCAGAGTGACCTTCCTGCTCCGGCCATTTTCTCAAAACTCCTTCAGCTTAAAATATTCAATGTGCCAGCCCGTGTTGTTCAGTGGTTAGCATGGACCTATGCACCAGGAGGTCACGACTGGCTTCCCTCCTGAGGGCTTTATGGCTTATTTCAGAGAAGAAGGTCTCAGGGTGGGGGCGAGGGTCAGAGTGACCTTCCTCTCCAGCCATTTTCTCAAAACTCCTTCAGCTTAAAACATTCAATATGCCAGCCTGTGTTGCCAAGTGGTTAGCGTAGACCTATGAACCAGGAGGTCACGACTGGGCTTCCCTGTCAGGGCACATGCCGGGGGTTGAGGGCTTGATTCCCCAGTAGGAGGTATGCAGGAGGCAGCCAATCAATGATTCTCTCTCATCACTGATGTTTCTCTCTCCCTTCCACTCTGAAATCAATAAAAATATAGTATTTTTAAAAATATATTCGATATGCCAAGGTGCCACATTTTGGGGTGGCCTGTCCTGAACCCACTCCTTACCACACGTGTATTGAGGTAAGTGTGCCTGTTAGACCTTGCATTCCTGCAGGGCGGATATCTTGTATCCCCAGCACCTAGTACTGTGTGTCTTGCATGTATCAGGTGCTCACTAAATAGTTGTCAAAACATGAAAATTTTCCATCAGAACTAGCTTTCAGTACATCCTTGGTCTCCAAGTTAACTACTAATTAATTAGCAAACCTTTATGTAACTCTACCATGTAGCAGCATCCTACTACATCCTGGGGACACATCCATAGGCAAGGAGAAAAAAAATACAGCTTTTTTTTTTCTGTACAGGGGGAAATTATTCAAATTGTATTCGTGCTTCATTCCAATCACTCAATTAGGGCACGTCCCTTGCTGGCGGAGGCGTGAGCAAAGTATTTTCCAGCGAGTGTCCTCAGGTGACCTGTCTAGACATGCCGGGGAGTAACAGTCTAACATTCCCCCAAACCCCGCAGGAACCTCTGGCGCTCGGCGGAGCAGGCCCAGGGCGTGCTGCGGGACTTGTGAG
>NW_005354186.1:676013-676596 GCF_000412655.1 Myotis brandtii | reverse complement strand
TAGTTGCTCCTCTTCCTTTTTTCTCTCCGGATTCTCATCACTCCAACCAGGTAGGGGCTGAAAATCAAAATCAACAAAGATCAGTTTGCGGGATCTGGGAAAGTTTTTTTTTTTTTTTAAAGAAGAAAAGGTTAAAAGAAAAAAGGACCTGAAGAAGGGGAGGGGGGGTTGGGGGACTGAATGAATAAAAAGGGGAAGGAAGGCGGATCCACGTGGTTTAATCCGAGACAGACAGAGATCCCATTGTTCAAAATCAATAAAAAAAAAAAAAAAGGCAGACAGGGCCAAAGCGCAGGGACGCCCAGGGAAAGTAGCTGCGGAGCAGGGCGCTCTGCAGCCGGGATCGGAGGGGTCGGCTCAGTCGCACCTTCGGGGAAGGACCGGGAGAGTTGGGCACCATTAAAGTTTTTATTTTTCGTGTCTGTGCGAGCAGGTGTTTGGGGTTGGGGGCCTGCTTTAGTCGCCCCCGCTCCCTCGTCGGGGGCAGACCACCCAGAGGGATTCGGGACATTAGAGCCTGAGGTCGGAACCCCCAGGCTGGGGCGGGATTGGGGACTGGTGCGGGGCGAAGGCGGAGAGAACA
>NW_005354186.1:675447-675756 GCF_000412655.1 Myotis brandtii | reverse complement strand
AGGACAAAAGCAGCAGGTGGGGGGCCGGGGCGGGGGGCGCCCTTCCTCCCCCGGAGGTGCCTGGGAGGCTCTGCCAAGTGCCCCGACGCCTTCTCTAATGAGAACGCAGGGGCCGGAGGCTGCTCCTCCTCTCCCTTCACTTTTTTGGGAACCAGCCTGCAATGGTGCTGCGATGGAGACGAGCCTAACTTGAGGATGGGTCGGGGTCTCCATTTTTTTTTTCTTTCTCTCGCCGGATTGCGGTCGGGGACCCTGGCTCCCGTGTGGGATTCCCCGGAGGAGGCGCGCCGGGCCCGGGAGGGGCGCGAT
>NW_005354186.1:668647-674306 GCF_000412655.1 Myotis brandtii | reverse complement strand
CCGGAGAGTCCTCCCCCTGGAGGTCGGAAGCCCCCCGGCTGAGAGGTATTTGGGCTTTGTTCATCGCTTGGGGTCCGGAGGCGGGGCGCTAGGTGAGAGCTCCGTGCAGCGCTCCGCCCCTCCTCTCTCTGCAGGAAGCATCTCCGTGTTCTGAGTGGGCTTGGATTTGCTCGGTAGAGCGGGCCTTCGCATCGCAACATCGCGACCGTCTCAACTTAGGTGCCCGCAAAACCCCGCAGAGCCAGAGCTCTGAGCCTGGTGCTGCGATCCTGGAAACCTGTGAGATGCACGTTTAGGAGCGGGTCCGAGCTCCCCAGGTTCCCAGGCAATCCCGGGAGAGGAAGAACTTCCACGGAGGTCCTTGACGCTGACCTCTGGAGAGGGCCTATGTGCTCTCCCCAAAGGGTGTGTCAGGGTTAACGGCGCCCGATTGCTTTCCTCCCAAGGAGCGCGGGCCATGTTGAAATGGTTAAAAATCATCCGCTTTATAGACGAGAAAACTGGGGCAGCGAGTGTCAGGACCCAGCCCAGAATCACATGCAGCTGGGTTTCCACACGGGCCCAGGTGTTTTCTGACGTCATCCTCACGCCCCTGCACATTGTTCCTGTGAAAATGCTTGGTAATTGCCCTCCCTGTGGTGGTGGTGGGGGAGCCCAGGTCCCTAAAATGGCTTATCTGGGGTGGGGACCGTGCCGGGAAATGGCCACAGTCTTAAGAAACTGAACGCATGAGCTGTTTCCCTCTGACCAGTCGAATCCCCTGTGTGAGGCCCCAGACATTTGCCCTCAGTCTCTGGATGGTAGGAGAGAGCTGGTGGGCGCTGCCTCTGCTCTCCTCTCTCCTGTGAGTTGACAGTCAACCTATTAGAGCAGTGAGTTTTGCTGTGAGGAGGTAAGATTCTTACCCAACGCTGGGACTCGCCCAAGGAGCTAGCCAGGGAGAGAGAGTCGGGGGTCTCCAGGCTCCCACCAGCCAGTGCACAGCGGCCTGTCTGGTGGCAGTGGCACTGCCGAGTCTGAGACAGGGCCGTCCATTGCTGTTGAAGGTGGTGTGACACTTACGTCTCCTATCTTTTGAGATCCTGAGAGAGACATTCTTATGTGCATGTCCATGTGTGTACATCCCTTCCCCTACCTTCTTAAAAAGCAAAGAGTCTCTTAAGCAGTTTCCTTTGCACTGGTCAGCACACCATCCTAGGCTCAGGAGACGGAGGGTTCAACAAATGCCTTTTTATGCCTCCTGGAAAGTGCATACCCCAAGTTTTTTAAGTTTTTATTAGCATCCAGGAGGCCCGGGCTGCCCCATTGCCCTGTCCCAGGTCGGGGTCGGCACTGCCCAATCCTGCATGGACCTCCTGCCCAGTATCCCCTGCCCCAGGTCCCTGGACTGCAAAGGAAAAAGATGCGAGGTCTCTGCCTGTTAAGCAGTCCCAGGCCCACAAGTCCCCAGCTCGTCTCAGAAAGAGGCTTTCACTGAGAATTCTGCCAGCCTCGCCACCGTTCAGGGCCGCTTGAAGGCGGTTTGTGTGAGAGCAGCCGCCAGGAGTTTGTCTGAAATTGTGCTGCCTTCAGTTAACGCAAAGCTGCAGACTTTGGGCTTGTGAAAGAGGAACCCCAGATACTTGTGTGGTTGAGGGGAGCTGCCTTACGTGAAGGGCGTGCATTTTTAGAAACTGTCCTCTTTCGGTCTCAGGAAATGGTCTCTCCAAGGTCCTTGGGTTTATATGTCGCTCTGTCAGATGTGAGCATGTTGTGATGGTCTGGGGTTGATGCAGCCAGAATTCCCCATGAACTTCCTAATCCTGTAGATAAAGCCAGCCGCCTGGGCTCAGCCTAGAACACATAGTTTTTACAGTGTTGGGTTGCTGAGGTTTTGTGGACCCTGAGACAAATCCCCCCTCTGAAAGGGCCAAATAAATACAACTGGAAGCCGAGCTTCAAGTCTGAGTGGAAAGCCCATTCGGGAATTGGTTGTTGCTGGCATTTCTCTGTACGGTCTTCCCTCCACCGAGACAGCAGCAGCCTTCTGAATGGATAGATGTTAAAGGTTGACTCTCGGGCTCATAAACATGCTCCTTGCACTTGGGCAATAATTCAAAACTTGCTCTGGACCAGGAACCCCATTTTGTTGATTGAAGAAGCTCAGTGCCTTTCCCCCCGGGGCCGTTTATCTCTGCCCAGCTCAGGTGACCGGGTTGTCAGGAGGCAGCAAGGTGAAGGGAAATTCATTCATACAGTTGAGAGTCTTCTCTCACCTTTAGGCACATGCAATGTCGCAGACGCTGAGTTCATCCATCAGTGAAGGTGGCTTCTACCTGGGAGGGTCTCCCAGCCCTCACAGCCGCCCCTGGAGGGTCTCCGGACGGAGCCCCCAGGCATTCGGGGTCTCTCCCAGCTGGGTCATGCAGCTCTCTGACAAAGTGGGACATGGGCTGTGACTTAAGGGGTGATAGGAATGCTCCTTATTTTAATTTTTTATTTCAAAGAAGATAGAGGGGAGAATTAAATTGTAGGGAAATAAAGGTAACAGCAAACAATTGTATAGGTAATAAATAGCACTGACAGAGACAACTCCCTCCATCCGATTTTGAGGAATTAAGGCCCATGACAAAAACCCAACGCCCACACCGCAGGCACTGCAGCGGACTGCATTTACCAAGGTGTTTTAGAAACACCACCTTGTGTCAGAAAGGTTGGGTTTTTGTGTAAATGCTTAGCTGGCTTGATGGGACCAGTGTCCACAGCCTCTTGACCACTGACGGCATCTCCAGGTCACAGAGGAGACCCTGCTCCTGCCCGGGGCGCTGGCAGCACATTCAGGCGGTGATGGAGCTGCTGGTCCTGCACGTGGCACCCAGGACCTCTGCCCGCCGGGGGAAGGGAGGGAGGGGGGCCCGAGGGGACCTGCCAGGCCTGAGCTGCCCTCATTCCACAGCCCCATTCCCACCAGCCATTCTCTGGCCTGGCAGCTCATCCCATGGTGCCTTAGTTCCTCCCGGTGTCTGCCGCCCTCCGCGCGCACCTGAGGAATACTGGAGAGCAAGTCAGTGACATGGCAGAGGCCCCGGGCTGCTCCTTCCACAGGGAACTTGACAGAAGCCACTGGCTGCCATTCATCTGTGCAGACCTGTAGAATGTTCCAGCCAGGCCCGCCAGTTAAACAAAGAAGGGGAGAGATAACCAGGGGAAACTAGGCTCCCATTCAAGTAATTCGAGTCTGGGTTCTGCAGGGATGGACTACCCTCCGATTAAGGCCGTTCTCTAAATTATTTAAGTGCAGCCAAGTCGGTCTCCATCCCTGGCTGTCTGTCCCCCTCGCATGCTCGCTGCCAGAGGTGTCCTGTAGGTGGACCAGCTTCCAGCCAGGGAAACTTGGCCAAGCGGGCGAGCGTGATGGGACCTGCACTGTGGGGTCACATAGAGGTCTTAAGAGACGGAGTCATTGATGGTGAAGACATGTTCGTCTTTACAAATGACGCACCATATTGCCAAAATGTCCCACCGGGGCAGTCACCGAGTAGAGGTTAGAATGACTGGGTCCAGAGTGGGTTGGCCCTTTAAGCTCCCAAGAATGATTCCATAGACAGAGGTTTCCTTCTGTCCCTGGAGGGGGTGGGGGATGGGATGCAAGGTCACTGCTTCCCTTGCCTGGTGGGACCGAGGGCACTGCTCAGAAGTGAATCTTTGACAACAATCTATTTTAAAAAGTGTATTTGGGCATTTCAGAAGTAGAGCAAAGTGCTGGAAGTATAATGAGTGCCACCCAGCATTGGGCAGTGGCTTCAAAGGTGGCACATCCTCCGAATGACTTGTGAGGATGAGGACTGGCTCACAGCCTTCCCGCCTACGCCCCGCCTGGGTGGTCCCTTGTTCCACTCCACTGATCCCCGGCTAATGGGCCAGCAGTGAGGATGAGGCCGGCTAGGGCCACCGGGGTGGGACCAGCCCCACCAGGTGGAGAAGCTGAGCACTGTGCTGTGATGCCTTCCCCATGGAGATGCTCCTGGCACAGTGGGCAGCACGGAGGAAGGATGGGGAATTACTGGCCAAATTACCGTGCAGAGATGACGCGGGCTCCCCAGGCTGAAGGCCATGTGCGGAACTCATTCTTGTGAGAAAATGTAGACTTTGCCCCCAGGACAGCTGCTTCAGATTCCCTCGGGGACACGGGCCTCTTGCAGAGTGGAGGGGAGGGATGTCATTTGTTTTGCAAAAAATATTTTAAAGAGAAATCAAAGGATAAAAATGGGCCCGTGCATAACTGGGGCAGCGTTGGGATTAGCATACCAAAGTGGGCCCACGAGGTGGTGAGCACCTCAGCCTGATCTCGGGGCGAAAGTGTTGATATTATATTAGTTTTGTTTCCTGCTGTTTTTGGACAAACTAAGAAAGCTGGAAGCAGCCTTGCAAGCTAATTCTTTTTTCCTCTGTGTCTCTGCAGAAACTTGAAGGGTCTAAGTGCAAAGGGCAGCTTTTGATTTTTGGGGCAACCAACTGGGACTTGATTGGTCGGAAAGAAGTGCCTAAGCAACAAGGTATGACAAACAGTTCAACAGAAAATGTAAATAGTAGCCTCAAATAAACATGGACACCTTTCCCCCATCTTCCTTTTCATGTCAGTTATTTTTATTAAAATGAAAAAGCTGGCCCTGTGGGGTGTCAGGATGTCCTAGACATCTGTCACATGTCAAGCTGTTAGATATTTCAGAAGAGTCCACACTGCTTTGCAAGCTGCCAGATGTGGAGTCCCAGTCCGGAGCCGGGAGACAAGTCAGAGAAGGAACTTCAGTCCCCAGATGCTCTTAGAAAATCGGTGTCTTTCCTCAGGAGAGTGCTGGCCCGTCGGGGAGAGGGAGGCTGGCACCAGGCCACGGTTTATGGCTTCTTGATTTCTTTTGGAGAGATTCCCAAAGGCCTTTCCAGCATTGCCCACTGAGCAAATATTTGCACCCTGACACTCCCTGCTGCCTCGGGTGTTGAGATTGTCTTATTTTATGAAAACACAGGAATCTCCGGGTTCGGGGTGGGTCCCAGCCATTTTCTCCTGCTGTGGGAAGTGCCCACACTTAAGGCCCATGTTCCCCCCGCTGTTGGTGTCACCAGGCAACCCCTCCTGGTGTGTGATGACCTAAGCCTGCCAGCCTTGGGCATGGGTGGCATCTTTACTCAAAGCTGCTCCTCTCGTGGTGGCTCACTCGCAGTGATAACACTCAGGCCTGCGGAGGGGAAGTAAACCGGTGGGAAGCGGGCGGCGGAGCCTGCGTTGTCTCCTGCGGACCATTTTCTCCTGCTGTGGGAAGTGCCCACACTTAAGGCCCATGTTCCCCCCGCTGTTGGTGTCACCAGGCAACCCCTCCTGGTGTGTGATGACCTAAGCCTGCCAGCCTTGGGCATGGGTGGCATCTTTACTCAAAGCTGCTCCTCTCGTGGTGGCTCACTCGCAGTGATAACACTCAGGCCCGTGCCGGTGGGAAGCGGGCGGCGGAGCCTGGGTTGTCTCCTGCAGGTGTGGGAAGGGCTCAGAAGGCAGGGAAGCCGCCTTGTGGATTAGAAACGGCTCCCACGCTCTAGATCAGCGGCTCTCAACCTGTGGGTCGCGACCCCTTTGGGGGTCGAACGACCCTTTCACAGGGGTCGCCTAAGACCATCGGAAAACATA
>NW_005354186.1:645826-668624 GCF_000412655.1 Myotis brandtii | reverse complement strand
GGGATGTGCCCGCAACCCAGGTACATGCCCTTGACCGGAATCGAACCTGGGACCTTTCAGTCCGCAGGCCGACGCTCTATCCACTGAGCCAAACCGGTTTCGGCGACGAAAATAATTTTATGGTTGGGGGTCACCACAACGTGAGGAACTGTATTAAAGGGTCGCGGCATTAGGAAGGTTGAGAACCACTGCTCTAGATGAAGGAATTTGGCCCTTGTTGGGCTCATTTAAGAGCCTTTTGTCTTCTCTCATTCTCAATTTTGCTTTCTTGGTTTTTCTCCCTCTGAATGAAGTTTTATACTATTTTAAAAAACATTTAAAAGTATTTTTGAATATCTCTCAGCCCTCCCTGGCCTTGCCAGTAGACAGAAAGAGAAGGGAGACAGGATGCCAAACGTGAAGGGAAGGGGACGCCCCCTCACCCCAGCATTTCCCGTGTCTGGCCATTCTTGAAGCGGGCCTTCCCTCAGCGAGGACACGAGAGCCCTTGGACACTCGGAGCCCAAGGATCTTGTGAAATTAGTGATTCACGCTCCCTCTCTGCTTAGGACCAGGCCACGGGAGCCCATGCCCGCCAGCCTGGCCAAGGGGCCAGCACTGCTGCCGGCCATTTCAGGGTAGCCTGGGTCACCGCCGGCCAGGGTTCCTCTGCCCAGCTAGTCAGCTATGGCACTTCACCGCCACGGTGCCCTGCTGCCATGTTCTTCACAGAGATGACACAGGTCACCTTGGCATTGGTGTTGGTGCCGTGCTACCATTGGTTCTGCCTTGATAAATAGGCCTTGGGTTTTTTGTTCTATTTTTATTTTTATTGATTTCAGAGAGGAAGGGAAAGGGAGAGAGAGATAGAAACATCAATGATGAGAATCATTGATTGGCTGCCTCCTGCACGCCCCCTACTGAGAATCAAACCCTGACCTCCTGGTTTGACGCTCAATCACTGAGCCACACTAGCTTGGTGACCTTGGGTTTCTCTTAACCAGTTAACTGCCACGATATTTTGAATTTAATTTAAAAAGGTCCGCCATTTGCGTCTGTACGCTTATGGCGTACAAATGCTTGAAGAGTTTTACTCTAACCTGTGAAGGCCGTCCTTTGGGACTAGCCCTTTCCCCGGGAAGTTGCTGGTTTTTCTTTCCACCTTTTAGTAGTCGAGGCGTGACTTCAGGTGAAGCTCATGGCTGTCACTGTGTGTCATTGTGACTTGTCCTGCATCTAGACTGCCCTCCATTGCCTGACTGGCCCCTTGTCACGAAATGAGAGGACACGGCGGCGCCCTCTGCTGGTGGGGCGCATGCAGGATGGGGCCTGACACTGAACGAGCTCCTACCTAGACACTATTCGCTGGAGCCAGGAAGTTGATGGAGAAATGAGCCTTTCAGTCAGTTCCCATGTCCGCATCAGCCGAGGGTGGATCTGGCAGGGCTGGCATTTCGTCATAGTCACCAGAGGCCTAGAGACGCGGTCACGTTTCTGGCCTCGAGAGTCCCAGACTGAAAATGTTCAGCAAACAATCGTGCCCCCTCCGCTCACAGGGCGCGGGGGCTCTGGAGGAGGCAGCTATTTCTTCTTCCTCCCACACTCCCGTGGACGTGCTGGGTGCTTACCGTGCGGGGCGCTGGGGAGGCCGGTGGCCGGTGCAGAGTGGGAGGTGCCCGAGTCAGTAGGGCACGTGCTGTGACAGGATGCCCCAGGCACTGGTGTGCAGGGAGTGACAGGCTCGAGGGGGTGTGACAGGGAGGGCTTCCCAGAGGAGGGGGTGCTCGACCGGAGGTTTGGAGAACAAGCAGGGGGCAGCAAGGGGTTCTCTGGGGACATGAGTACATGAGCAAACGCCAAGGGTCATGACCTGGCCACCACAAGGGGACCCCTGAGAAAGGAGCCAACTAATGGGGAGAGGTTGGTTGGTGGGCAGAGGTGTCAGCTGGGGCCCCTGCAAAGGGCCCGATAGGCTTGCAGGGAGGGCAGGTGGTTCCGTGGAGCAGGGCGACGCCCAGAGTCATCCAGACAGCGCCTCCTGGCTGCTGACAGTGAGGAGGAGGGCGAGGGAGACCCCAGGTCCACTGCCAGCTTTCCTGGGTTACCAACCCTCCCCCCGCAGCTTTTGGCCACTGGCCTGGTGGGCAGGCTCAGTAGTAGTTTCCATGGGTCACGGCCACAGATGGAGGTGGAACGTCAGGGTCCACGTGCCCACCGACTGGGCCCGCACCAGCTCGGGGTCGTTTGCTGGAGGCACTGAGGTCTCAGGCGGCACCCCGAGGACCCCTGCAGCTATACCATGAGGGAGTGGGCCCGGGTGGCTAGTGACCTTTTGGGGGTGCTCTTCACCAGCTCGTCACTGCAGGAGTCAGGTTTGCATTCTTCTCTTTGCAGCTGCCTACCGCAATCTGGGTCAGAATTTGTGGGGGCCCCACAGATATGGGTGCCTGTCGGGGGTCCGGGTGCGGACGGTGGTTTCGGGGTCGTGCGCTGCCCACAGCCTCCTCATCACCACAGAAGGGAAGCTGTGGAGCTGGGGTAAGTACGCCGGGCTGAGTGCTGGGTGACTCATGCAGCCGGTCCCGCGGGGCCGGCTTCCTCCTGCGCCGCCTCTGAGGCACAGCTCCTGGCTTCAGCCCCCATTTCCCCTTCCTGGTTCCCGACTCGTCTTGTCTGCACCCTGCGATGCATCACCTCCCTCCACTTCTCTGCTTTGCTTTTTAAAAAATCTTTACACAGCCCCCTAATTCTTCGAATCCTCCTCTTGGGGCCACCTTTTCCTGAACATTCTCATGGACTCTGGGACTTTCTGATACCAAGGTGCCTAGAACTCAGTTTCTATTTCGGGCCTGCGGTCCCCCCAGCACATGCCCCCCCGCCCCTTGCTTTGCAGCGGTGACGTAAGACCTCTGTTCTCGCACTTTAAATGCCACCAGCTTTCCTAGCGGCCACATGGTGACATCAGCCCTGCGTCTTCTCTGCAGCCCTGTTCCTCTTCCCGGGGTCACGCAGGCCTGCAGGTGGGGCGGCTCATTGCACATTGCGGCCATGTCTTACTGTGTTTCCCAGGCAGTTTCCTTTTTCCAAGTTGATTGGCTTCCCCTGCTGCTGGGTTTCCTTGCTTGGGCCCAGCCCCCTGCGGGGGGCTGCGTGCATTGCGGCCACCTCCCCTCCCGGCCATGATCCAGGTGTTGTGCAGGCTCAGCTCGCCCCCTGCCCCTCTGGTAGCTGGGACTCACCTCTGCCCGTGAACTGCCTGCCGCGGCCCTGCCCTTTGCTTCCGGCCCTCCGGCCAGCTTTTAGTCCAAATGCTCTGCCCCATTTCAGTGCTCCCTGCGGGGGGCTGCAGGCATTGCGGCCACCTCCCCTTCCGGCCATGATCCAGGTGTTGTGGAGGCTCAGCTCGCCCCCTGCCCCTCTGGTCGCTGGGACTCACCTCTGCCCGGGAACTGCCGCGGCCCTGCCCTTTGCTTCCGGCCCTCCGGCCAGCTTTTAGTCCATGTGACTGCATTTTTATTTGGGTCTGTTTGAACCGTTTTTTGCAATTTCATGAGCTGCTGAACCAAAGTTCAAATATATTAACATCTGTTCTGCCTGCACTCTGCTAATTTTGTCATTCAGTGGAAAAAAAGCTCACAAGTGTGTCTGGCCCAAATTTATACTTTCCGTCTCTTGACGCCATGCTGACATTGCCTTGATTTTCGCTCTCTCCCGGCTGGCACAGAGGTGTGTCCCGCCCCCTCATGTTCCAGCCCTGAGCACAGCAGTCTGTCAGTCCCACTGTACAATCGCACTCCCGATCTCCACCGGATTTCACTTACGTGGTGCTTCTAAAAACGTCCCCTCTGCCGGCCCCGTGGGCCGGGGACGAATCTGTAGACTGTCCACCTGACCTGGCCCTGGGGCGGAGATGTGTCCCATGAGGAGACGGGGTGACGGGCCAGTGGGGGTGTCACGAGCCCACTGCTGGGCACTCTAAGGTGCGGGGCCTGCCCACCCCGAAGCATCAGATCTGTGTGCACGTCACCCACGAGGGGTCTGCCCCTGCCAGCCCCTCGGGCCGCAAACCCAGCAGCACTTGTTCAGTGTAAAGTGCCTTTCACAGTGAACTTGGGCGGCCCCGTTAGAAGCTGGTGTCTGCCTCTCCTGCCCTCCTCCCCCGCGCTACATGCTGTAGCTGAAACCAGGCTTGTGTGCAGACGGGTTTCCTCGGGTAACTCCTCCTCCAGCCCTCTCCAGGGTGGGTGCTCGTCTGGTGGCCCTGCTCTCACTCCCAGACCCAGAGGTCAAGTTCATTGTTCCGAGGGGTGTGAACCACCTTCCCGAAGTGCCCTGACCTTTTGGCCCTGTAAAACCTCCCGAGACCTCCCAAACTGTTGTAGTAAGTGTGGTCTTCTCCACTCCAGGACCTGCTGTGGGCCCGTTGGGTTGTTTCGCTTTGCAGCGCTTGTAGCCTGTGTTGAAATGGGGAGGTTTAGGGGTGTCCAGGCTCCTTGTGGCCCACACAACTCGCCACGTCTGCTTTGGAGCTGAAGGGCTTTGCCAGAGGCCTGGGCATGGCGGGGACTAGGCACCAGGGTCGCCTCCTGGCCTCCCTCCGCCTGACCCCACAGCCAGCACAGCTCCGGAGGCAGGGCTTGTGCTCAGAGCGGGCCTGGCCTTTGTCCATGGCTGGGGTTCCCACGGCTGGGCGTCCTGTGAAGGGTGGCCCCGGGAGGTGGGTTGGCAGTGTTCGGGGAGCTTCGTTTATAGGGCAGATAAAAGGAAGAGAAGCGGCAGGCAGAACCAGATGGGCCACAGTAGCTGCCCAGAGCACTGAGGTAATTAAACTCTTGTGCGGCAGGTGTCGGAATGGTTGCCGACTTAAAATACATCGTGTAGCGCAGGGGATGAGGGAATTGTCTGGCGGGGACCGTGAGAAGCGAGTTTCCATGAGCTCTTTCGCTGGTGTGTGACATCAGGCCCCACGGAAGTGCTCAGGGCGGGCCTTGCGCCGCCCCAGAAAGAGGGTCAGAGGCGGTGACGCAGGCCCTTGTGGCTGCCGCGGAGACGTCCCTGGGGACCCAGTGCTGCCGGGCAGGGCTCGGGAGCCGGCCCTCGACTGGGAAGCTGGCGCTTCCTTTCACCTCCTTGGCTGTCGCACTGGGGGTGGGGGCACGTCTGGGAGCCAGATTTGCCCCAGAAGCTGCTCCGGCTGCCCTCCTACCTCTTCATCCTGCTCTCGATCTGCAGGCCGAAACGAGAAGGGGCAGCTGGGACATGGTGACACCAAGAGAGTGGAAGCCCCCAGGCTCATCGAGGGTCTCAGCCACGAGACGATCGTGTCGGCGGCCTGCGGGCGGAACCACACCCTGGCCTTGACCGGTAAGAGGAGTCGGTTCCTTGGTGCTGTGGCAAGAGGCCAAGTGGTCCTCTTTGGGCAGTGGGGTAGCATTGCCATGGCGACCTTGGTCACCATCAGAAAGACGCCCCGGAGAGCCTGGTGGGTGCTTCCCCTGTGGAGAGGGCGTGGAGAGCCTCACCCACAGGCCGGGCGGTTGCCAGGAGGCGAGGCTGTGAAATGGCTTTGCTCTGAGCCATCCGCTCCACCACCTTTTGGAATAAGTACCATCTCGCTTGAGTTCTTTCTGGCAAAGGGGCTGCTTTTATCATCTGGGAGCCTTTGATTCCAAACCCAGTTCCGAACCTGCAGCATTATTTTCCCTCCTGTGGTGTCATTCTTTCCTTCCAGAGACGGGCTCCGTGTTTGCATTTGGAGAGAACAAGATGGGGCAGCTGGGCCTGGGCAACCAGACGGACGCGGTCCCGAGCCCCGCACAGGTACCCGCCTCCTCGCCCTCGTGTGCTGATTGTCTAGGGTGGGAGTGTGGATTTGTCTTGATTCCTGGGACAGAGTCTGGCCGCTTTGAGTGGAATCACACGCTGTCGTCTTTAAAACAGGTGTAATGTATGTCCACAGTTAAAGATGCCCTGACAGCAGTTCTTTCGGAATGAAGTAATTTCTTAGAGACCTCGTTTTAAGCTCGTTTTATCCCAAAGAAAGGAAGAAATCTTACGTGTGTGATGCATTTATCTGCCAGTAGTCACCGGCCAGGTGCTTAGAACACAAACAGGAGTTATTGGAGGGGTGGGGTTTATACCTAAAAACTGAACTTACTGCAAGGCAGCAGGATGCTGATAGGTGTCTGATGAGTGGGTTAAGGATGGACCCAGGTCTCCTGGTCTTAGCCTGTGGTTTGAAGGGTTTTTGAAGGGATCCTGTCTTGTCAGCCATGTGCCCTGCAGCAGGCGTGAGGGTTTCTAGAGAAGCAGGGAGGGTGGGCAGGGCCCCGATTCCCACCCCATCCCGGCTCCATCACTGATCCCGTGGTGCTGTGACTGTCTCTGCTCCTGGTCGGGGCTCTCCCAGGCCCAGCAGGGCGCCGGAAATAGCAAGTTTCCTAAGTACTTTCTTAGATTTGTTTCCAAACCCCATGTTCAGTTACTCAGGGCCTTCGCTGTCTTCTCACTTCTAATTTTGAACCAGTGTTTCTTGTCCACACCTTCAGTGAAGACCATTGGTCAAGTATCTCTGGAGAGTAGAGAGAACGTCCAATAGTTCATTTTACTGATTGGCAGTAACACTTATAAAAGCTTTTCTTTGAAAACTTAGGGCTGAACTGTTCAGAGTGTCCCTGTGAGAGCTGAGGGTTCATGTTGGGGAGTTCCCGCGTTCTTTCGCCCCTATGCCCACGCTGGTCAGTGGAATTCCCGCTCACTGGCACCAGCATGCGGGAGCCACAGTGCTGGTTGTTTTGAGGGTTAGAGTTAAAGACCTGGGACACAACTGACCTGTCTTTGAACCTGACTCTGGTGGAAGGTAGGGGTCACGAGTATTTCTTTACGTATACACTGAGTGGCCAGATTATTATGACCACCCCATCACATCAGTACTTCATTGACACTTCCAAAAATACTGAATATTGAAAACTTCCTACCCAAATACTCTCAAGGTTTTATTATTATTATTTGCATAACTAATTCACTTCATTGTACTGATGGGGTGGTCATAATAAGCTGGCCACTCAGTGTATATATGCTAAGCTTTTGCCTTCAGAATTATTGAGCCCATTAAATCTCTTTTGTAGCCTAGTAACTGTTTCAGCACCAACCAGAGATAGAGACTTTTTAATCAATCTTTTAAAAAAAAGTCTGAAAGTCTGCTGTCTTTTCTTTTCAGATAATGTACAACGGCCAGCCAATTACCAAAATGGCCTGTGGGGCCGAATTCAGTATGATAATGGATTGCAAGGGAAACCTCTATTCCTTCGGGTGCCCTGAGTACGGTCAGCTGGGTATGGAAGTGTTATCTTTTTTGAAAGCTCTGTGATCTAACTGTATATTTAGAGCTGAAGTCGGCAGGGCTGCACACCTGCTAGAAATGTGCGTAATTGATCGCAGATAATAGCCTTGGTCCACTAAGTGGGTCTCATGTCTAGTGGGTGGAGCTTGCGTGACTCACAGGGGTGCTGAGTGACTTGCCTTAAAGAAAAAGCCAGGGCTCTGGTCTGATAAAAGATTCCTTTTTCTGATTTGGGAGTTCATTTATACACAGAAGGCTTTCAAAGTGGAAAAGGGGATCAAACCACCTTCATTCAGTTTCATATTTTTAAAGATTTGCTCTTATTGGAAATGAGGGCATTACCAAGGTGAAGTTGTTCTGGAAACCCTGGCCTGGGCGGTCATTTCCAGTACATTCCTGGGGAACCACATGCTGCAGAAAGGCCACAGGAAAAGCGACTGCATCCCTTCCCGTTCTCATCCCTAAACAGAATGTACTCTCCAAAAACATACCTACCTAAAGCTCACTGAGTAGAAAAGAAAAACTCGGGAAGCAGCTCTCAGCAGTTCTCAATAAGCGGAAGAGTCTCTGCATCGTGATTTTACAAGGTCTCCATTTTCTTTTCCCATCTGACACCAAAGTGTTTTTCCCTTCCTGGCGCCTTCCCACCACCCCAGCCCCATCCGAGTGGGAGGTGAGGCGTGGGCGCCCTCTGCTGGCGCCTTGCTGCATGCCACGCCAGATCCTCGCCCCCGGATCTGGGTTGCTGGGCTCCACGTCATGAAAAGCAGGCAGATGGGAGGTTGTATAAATAGAAGGAGGAGCATCTCGCTGGCCTTAGACTTCAGGGAACAGTGACTTTGTGAAACTAAATATAACTCAAGTCAGAAAGGAATAAGAAAGAACAGCCCCTTATGCACTTTCAGGGCTGGTTGCCGGGGAGTTGCCAGAGACGGCTGGAGGAACCGTTTCCATAGCCACAGGCCCTCCGGCTGTCCCCAGTCCCAAGCAAAACACCAGAAGTGCGTTTCTGTCTACTTCCGGAACGTGTGTGGCTCCCCTGCCGCCCATGGCTGCCCCAATCTGCAGACAAGCGGCCTGTCAACGATTGGATTTTCCTTCAGGGAGAATCAAGTGCTGTTGGTGATAAAAATGGCTAACACTTAGGGACTGTTGCCAGTCACCTTTTAAGCACATCATATGGAATCTCACCTGCATAGTTTATACTCATTTAAAGGTATTGAGAAATTGACTTGATTTATAGCTATAGAGTCAGTTATTCTTTACTTGCCAGCTTGCAAACCTGTTTCCAATCTCATTGTCCAAATCCAGAGAGATCTCTTCTGGAATTGGGGCATAGTGTGACCTTGGAGAGGCGCATCGCCAGCACACACTCCCCCTTCTCAGAACACATTTACTGGGTCAGGCAAGGCAAAGGCGAGAACGTGCCCGCTTACTGTTTTACCAACCATAGTGATACATTTAGGTTACAATAATGCATGAAAACGCAAGTCTGGGGCTGTGTGTTGAACTTTTCTGTCCATCCTTGGCCTTGTCCAGGGGTTCCTGGAGGCCCCCAAGTGGGGTACAGCCCATTCCTTTGGGCCTGTATCTTCCAACTTTGTCCCATGCAGCCCACAGTATGAAGTACATTCTACATTGCAACCGAATCTGAATGTAGAAATACAAATACACAGAATAATGTCCTTATTGGTATTTATTCATTAAAAAAAATAACTGAGTAACTGATTCCAACCCACAAAATTGATTTCATGCCACTAACCAGCTGTGCCTCAGATTGGAGATTGCTGCCTTAGTTGGCAAAGGTGTCCTGCTGGACCCCAGCCGGCCAGGTGGGGGCAGGTGCTCGGCCCGCTGCTGTGGGGACAGTGGCCTGTGCCGCGGCTGCCGCTGACCACCGGCTCTGCTCGCTGCAGGACACAACTCGGACGGGAAGTTCATCGCCCGTGCACAGCGGATAGAGTACGACTGCGAGCTGGTGCCCCGGCGAGTGGCCATCTTCATTGAGAAGACGAAAGACGGGCAGATCCTGCCAGTCCCCAACGTGGTTGTACGAGATGTGGCGTGTGGCGCCAACCACACGGTGAGTCCCGAGCGCCCCCTCCGTGAAGAGGGTGCGAGTGCCCCGGGTCCCGGCACCTGGCGCTGCAGCTTCCTTCCTGCTTCCGTAGACGGGGCTGAGCAGACATTTGGGGTTGGGATCATACAGTGTTTTCCTGCTTTGCTTCTGTCTAGCAGAACTCCAGGGGCGTCTTTCCAAGTGGGTAGATGGCATCCTGTTAGAGATGTTGAATAGCTTTGTTTTTTTAAATATATTTTTGATTTCAGAGAGAGCGGGAGAGATAGAAACATCAATGATGAGAGAGAATCAGTGATCAGCTGCTTCCTGACACCCCACACCGGGGATCGAGCCACAACCCAGGCATGTGCCCTGACCGGGAATCGAACCTCTGAGCCCCGCCGGTTGGGCTGTTGAGTAGTTTTTATACAGCTTTTAGTTACCCGTGTGGTTTCCTTAACCCTTTGCGTGCCAACCAATATCCTAGGAACTATGCTAAAATTGCCAAGGCATTTTTGCTGATTTTACAGCAGTTTAGGAAAAGAATTATGAATCGCAAGTAAATGAAGTTACATATTCAAAAACTTAAGGAAACCTTTACTACATTGACATATTTAGCAATATCATCACTAATAAAAGCAGACTTAGAACTGGGCGCCATTTCCAAGCTTTGATAGCGCTCCCGGCACTTTTGGCGAAAGACAGGAGGAGCACTATCTAGTTGCCTCCCTGCAGCCATTTTGCTGCGAACGCCTGTGAGTTGCACATGGGTTTTTTCTCTGTTGAAAGAGCGAGGGGTTGCCCTAGCCAGTTTGGCTCAGTGGATAGAGCGTCGGCCTGGGGACTGAAGGGTCCCAGGCAGGGCACATGCCTGGGTTGTGGGCTCCATCCCCAGTAGGGGATGCACAGGATCAATGATTCTCTTACATCATTGATATTTCTCTCTCTCCCTCTTTCTTCCACTATGAAATTAATAAAAATATATTTTTAAAAAGCCAACCAAACAAAAATAATAACAGAAAATAGTGTCCCCAGTGGAGCAGCCAGCCGAGCCCTTGTATTGCTGCTCCTGCCGCCTCCCCCACCCTAGGAGGCGGGTGACGGGTCAGTCTGTTCAGTGTTGCGCTTCCTTTGCCGTCAGCCACTGCACCAGTTTCTCCGGGACAGAAACGAGGCCTGTCCCTACCCTGTGCTCTCTCCCGCAGCTGGTCCTCGACTCCCAGAAGCGCGTCTTCTCCTGGGGCTTCGGCGGCTACGGCCGGCTGGGCCACGCGGAGCAGAAGGACGAGATGGTGCCCCGCCTGGTGAAGCTATTTGACTTCCCTGGGCGCGGGGCGACCCAGATCTATGCCGGCTACACCTGCTCCTTCGCCGTCAGCGAAGTGGGTGAGTGTTGCCCGTCTGGGCCTGGGGAGGAAGGCTCCGAGCATTCATGGGCTTCCCTCCCTGGCAGAGCTCTGCGGGAGCCAGAGCTGGGCCTGTTTCAAGGCCGGGCATCTTGATCTCATCGGCTTCTTCCCAGTGTTCTTGCTCATACAACACTCCTTTGTCCCTGGTGCCGAGCGCCCTGTGCCTTTGTCCTTGGTGTTGCTGATGGTAAGAATTCACAGAGGGTCGTCTTTGCCTCTCCAGGTGGCCTGTTTTTCTGGGGGGCCACCAACACATCGCGGGAATCGACCATGTATCCGAAGACCGTGCAGGACCTCTGTGGCTGGAGGATCCGGAGCCTGGCTTGTGGGTACGTGGCCGTGTCTGGGGTTGAGCAGGACTGTCCCCCTCCTGGGGGTGTTGCACCCCGGAGGTGCCTCTTCCCTGGAGGGTCTGCTGTCCGTCAGGGCTTCGATGGAGGGATGGGGGTGGGGCGGACTGTGCTTGTTCAGGGCGGCCGGTCTGAGAAGGGGACTCGTTTTGCAGTCATTGTGGAGGTTTTTGTTCTTTGGAGGCTGATGTGCGCTGCTCATGTTACAGATTCAAAATTATATTTAGTTGGAAATGGTGAGGATTCAGTTGCTCTGATACACTGGCTGGAAAAAATTGAGGCCCGTGATTTTCACCTTATTTGGAGGAGCCTGTTGAGCCGTCCAACAGTTCTGGTGGGGAGTTTGTTAATCAGCGGCCAGGTTGTGGAGAGAGCAGGGCGGGCGGGGCACAGGCCCAGGTTGCTGGTGGGGTGTGTGTCATCTGTTGGAACCTTTAGCTCCGCCCAGTGACTGTGGGTCCAGCCGCTGCGAACGAGCTCCCACTTCATCCTGATTTGACCTCCTTTTCCCAGTGTGTTCACTTAGAAGTGACTACCACACCCACCCCCGGGGGCTTAGACCCCAGGGCGGTGGTGAGGCGGAAGGTGGGGTCCTGTGTGAGACTCTGCAGTGGGTTTCTCCGCCACAGCCCGTGCTCACTGGCTTGCCCTCCCTGTGCCCAGTTGCTAGGAAGTGAGTGCATGGTGGAGTTTCAGGGGGGCACCCGTCCTGAGCAGGACGCACCGCGGGGGCTGGGCCGGGCACAGCTCGCTGCCGGCCGGGTGGTGACCGCCTCTGCCTGTTGCAGGAAGAGCAGCATCATCGTAGCTGCGGACGAGAGCACCATCAGCTGGGGCCCGTCGCCGACCTTCGGGGAGCTGGTAAGCTGGCCCCTCCTCGGGAGGCGAGCCCAGTCCGGGCCGCTGACACTGATCCCTAAAGCACCTGGAGCAGAGACATGTCTTCCTTGCGCATTAAGGCCTGTAACAGTCTCTGATCTTTGAGGACGTCAGTCTTCAAAGACGGTTCTGTGCCATCAGGTACAGCCGACCCTGGACAACACAGCTGTTTTCAGTCGCCTGCAGGTCAGGTGACCCACACAGCTCAAACCTGGGTCCCAGGGTCACCCCCACAGCTGGGGATCTGTGTGTGCAGGGGGCCGACTGTGGTTACATGTGGATTTTCAACTTTGGGGTGATTAGTCCCTAACCCCCCGCTCCCGAGCTGTTTGAGGGTCAGCCGTACTCGTGAAAGCCCTTTCTGTCCACATCAGCTGGCCCGTCATGGGGGCGGGGAAGAGCCAGCCCTCATTTCCGGTGTTTTGTACACCTTGGTGTGGTCCGAGGGTGACAGGAAAGACGATGGCTGCTCTTCCCTCCAGGAGGGTCAGGTCAGGAGGATCACACAGCGCCCTTTTCAAGGGGGTGAGCGAGCATCCACTCTCCTCTTCCTTGGGCGCCCGGAGCCCTTGCACTCCACACGCAGCCCTGCTGGTTCACAGAGCAGTGCGCCATCCGGCAGCCTCGTAGGTCACCTGGGCACGTTCTGCTCTTGTGTGGGTCCAGCCATTGCGAGCCATTCTAAAGGGGTGTAAGTCTGTGCTCCTGCTTTTTATCTCAGTTGCTTGAGTGATTAGAACCAATGGCTCACTTTCTCCCACATACTTGGCCTATCCCAGCCAAACACTTCTGACTCTCAGGTTCTGGTGCTTGGTGAGGCCTTAACTCCCCATGTCCTCCTCAAGAACAGCTTGGCTGTGGCTTGTCCTCAGGGTCACCTGTTGTGCTTGTGGTTTGATCCTCAGCGTGGCTCTTGTATTTCCTGCCGGGAACGCTGTCTACCTCTCTTCCCTGCTATCTCCTCCTGTCGCGGGAGGGAGCCGGTGGGTGAGGGAGCCGGTGGGTGAGGGAGCCGAGGGGTGATGGAGCTGAGGGGTAGGGAGCTGAGGGGTGAGGGAGCCGGTAGGTGAGGGAGCTGGTAGGTGAGGGAGCCGAGGGGTGAGGGAGCCGGTGGGTGAGGGAGCCGGTGGGTGATGGAGCCGAGGGGTGAGGGAGCCGAGGGGTGAGGGAGCCGGTGGGCGAGGGAGCCAGTGGGTGAGGGAGCTGAGGGGTGATGGAGACGGGGAAGAAGGGCTTGATCTCTGCGCCACTTCCAGGACTGCTGAGCTACGTGCCTCCTTCTGGGCCTGTGCACCCACGTTCAGTGGGCGGCTTCTGAGGGGCCCCATGTGGAACCTTGAACTGAGAACCTGGCCCAGTTTTGATGGCCTATTCTTAGAGAGGGGGCCTCAGAAATAGACTCTGAATTTCAATTTAAAACTAGAGGGGAGCCCAGCCAGCATTGACCTATGAACCAGGAGGTCACAGTTCGATTCTGGTCAGGGCACAGGCCCAGGTTGCAGGCTCGATCCCGATCCCCAGTAGGGCATATAGGAGGCAGCCAATCAATGAATGATTCTCTCTCATTGATGTTTCTATCCCGCTCCCTTTCCCTTCTTCTCTGAAATCAATAAAAATACATGAAAAAGAAAAAAAAAACAACTAGAGGGGAATGAGAGGGGCTTTGGGGCAGCCTCTCAGGATGAGGCGCTGGCCTGGCACTCGAGGAGCCGCCCGCTGGAGGGAGGCCCTTCCTCACCCGCCTGCGTGTTCCCGTTAGAGCTGAGCTTCGGGTCTGCGGCATTGAGACCACCATCCCGAGCCTCTGAACATGGCACTCCCCCCTCCCCTCCCCTCCCCGCCCAGCCCAGCAGGCCTTGACCAGTCCCTTTGGTCCCTGGTAGGGACCGTGGTGTCATTCCTAATAATATCGGTTATTTGGTCTCAGCCCGCAGGGTGGGCAGGGCGGCAGCCGGCATTCCCTGTGACCTCGTAGCCCTGAAGGGCTGCAGTGCCGTTTCTCCCAGGTGTTGTCTCACCAGTGAGCGCCCCGAAAGGCACCTGTCGTCACACACGTCTCCACAGGCTACAATTTAGGGTCCGTCTTCAAGAACCAGTCCGTGTTGGCGGCAGCTTTTGTGGGTACATTCTGCTACCTCGGCCTGGCCCCGGCTGAGCAGTGGGGTTTGGTCGCAGAGAGCCCGCCAGCTCTGGTGCTGGTTGGTGGGCTGCCTTCGTTTCCATGTCGGGCCTCGCCACAGTGACGCGGTTCTGAGCGTCTCCTCTGCTTCCTCGCCAGGGCTACGGGGACCACAAGCCCAAGTCTTCCACCGCCGCGCAGGAGGTGAAGACCCTGGACGGCGTTTTCACGGAGCAGGTGAGCGGCGCCGCCGCCTGTGCAAGCAGGAGGCGCTGGTAGCGGAGGGATGTGCCAGCTCGCGCCTTCCTGTTCCCCTTTGTGGTCTCTGCATGTGCTTGTGCTGGCGTTCTCTGAGGATGACAGCCATCAGCAGGCACTCAGAGGCACCACGGCCAGGCTCCAGGGCGAGGCCATCTCACAGCTGCCCGTGGCTGCCCCCAAGACCGCACCCCCTTGGGCTGGGGCTGGTGGTGGGGTGAGGCCCCTTCTCCCTGTTAGGTCTACCAGCTGCCGGCTCTGTGTGCCAAGACGGATGGTGGGTGCACCTCACACAGACAGATTGTGGTCCAGAGAGGCGGGCAGAACGGGGAGCGTGATCCGAGTGTCCCCGCCAGCCCCTGCTCAGTGGGTCTCCCCCTCTCTCCTCGGGCAGCCTGGTTGGTGACAGGCCACACTGAGACCAGTGGCCCTGAGTATAGGGTTTTAAAGCACTTTTAGGCATACTCCATTTTCCTTCACATTGACCCATTGTCCCACCTTTACCCTTCCAGCTGGCTAGTGTCCTGTTGTCTGTGTGTCTGTCTGCTCCAGACTCAGTGACACGCCTGAGTGCCAAAGTGCCCCGGCACACCCAACGCTGATTTGTCCCCCCAGGTTGCCATGGGCTACTCGCACTCCCTGGTGATAGCGAGAGACGAGAGTGAGACTGAGAAAGAGAAGATCAAGAAGCTGCCAGAGTATAACCCGCGCACCCTCTGACTGCCCCGGGGCCTCCGCTCCCCCTCTCGCGGCAGCTGTCATTTCCACGTGCACTGGGACGGACGTCAGACGAGGAATTTAAAGGAGAAGTTGACCGGAGGTGCATTTTTGTTAGACTCCCTGAGGTTCCGTTTAGAAGTGATTCAACATCAACTACCTTTTCTGTATGCTTTCCAAAGTGTTTTTTTTCTCCATGTTTGATTAAAGTATTTGCTCATAGTTGACTTACCATTCCTACAAGAGGCAGAAACTTTGAGCAACCCAGGTTTTTTTTTTTAAGTTTTTCTCTTCCCCACCCCCTCAGATATACTTCTCACAACTCTCTCCTTTCCATTGTAATTAGCATTGTGATCGGAGCGGGTGCCACCTGGGGGAGGATCGCCATTTGCTCAGAAAACAATGTCCCTCACGGGCAGCATTGTTGGCAGAGGGTCCCCGGTGGTCCGTCTCCATCCGAAACCAGACCCACGTGCTTAGGAAGCATCTGGGTCACTTCCTTCCGCTTTGAGAGTGGCTCTGGCCGCCTGGGTTCCCTCCTCCCCGCGGCTGCTTGTAAGCCCCGCCTCTTGGCTGCAACATTAATAGAATCTGCCGTTTCCCCCCTGGTGGGGGCTCTGGGGTATGTGTTTAGCCATTTATATCTACTTTATCTGTACATGAAGTCCTAGTGACAAATCAGGTGACCATGGAACCATGCGGCTCCGGGGGGCCCGCCGTGGGGACATAGTATCTGGTTCAAGAACCAGCGTTAAGGTTCCTCTGCGGGGCCAGGGCCGCCTCGCAGCGCTCGCCATTAGAGATTGATCTGCCAGCTGAGAAAAGTGCATTCTGAGTCCTTGCAAAGGACCTGCCCTGTGTACCAGCCTCTAGCGCCTTTGTGCTTGTTTTTATCACGCCCCCGCCCCCCCCCCCGCCGCTGGATTCCGCTGCAACAGCCCGGGCTGTGTCTGAGACTCGGGTTCCAGTTCTGCTAACCCAGCTCTAGTCACGTTGGCTTGGCTGTGGTACCAAATAGATGGGATGATGCAGAAGTCCCGTCCCCGCGTCAGCGCAGACGCTGAGACTGCCAGCTGCCTCCCGCCAGGCACCTGTGCCCAGCTCGTCCCGCGGTGGCTGCTCTGCGTGAGCTATGAGGTGCCTTTCCCGGAACCCTCCCCTCACTGGGACCCAAGAGAGGCGACAGCGCTGCCTGGGGCTCTTGGCTTCAAGAGGGTCTGGACTGGTTTGGGTGCTTTAAAATAGGTTTTTTTAGTTCAGTGGTGCTTCTGGGGGAGATGGGGATAGAACTTCAGCGTGAGACTCGGGTGGATGGGAAAGTTAACTATTGGTCTTTGATTTTGTTTTGCTATTGTTACCACTTGTCATTGTCTTGATGTTAAAATGCCAAAAATGATCCGGTTGTTGCTTTTCCCCTGCTTGTCCTCCGCTCCTCGCTGTGGCGTCTGCCCTCACAGGGCCTGTGTCTGTCCCAGGCCGGGCGTGAGGAGCCGGCCTGTGGCCAAGACTCAGTCTCACTTCCTGCTCATCTCCGCTGTCCTGGGTCCAGCCAGTCCCGGGAGAAGCTTCTGCTAAACTAACCTGATTTGTCCAAATCACCCCGAAACCATCTCTAACTCAAGCTTCCTCATGTGGAGCCCTTTTCCCTGACAAGTCTCTTGGAGTGGGGTTCGGTGCCCGTGTTCCTCAGACCCGCACAGCTCCCCTCGGGCCCGTAGGCACTGAGTGCGGGAGCGGAGCCTGGGTCCGGGCTGCGGGAGCCGCTCTTGGCCTCGCTGGGCTTCCACGGTCCAGCGGACTGAGCGGAGGCCACCGCCAGCCCGTTCTAGAGCCCTCGCAGGGACCAGAGCAGGAAAGGGACTGCCTTCCGCGTGAAGACGGCCTCCTCTCCCCCAATCACTCCTTTCGCTGAGTTTAAGGTGAACTTCCTACCGGGAAACCCTGTAGAACAGGAGGGGTGGCCCCGCGCTCCAGGGGAAGGGACGCGGCTTGGTGAGTGCTTGGCGCTGACCCGGGGGCGCGTGCCATGTCTTCCAGCGCAGGAAGGAGAATTGGGAAGAGGCTTAGAGTGAAGGGGAACCTGAGGAGGTTGTGATTTGGTCGAAGGTGCCTGGTTTAGTGCTGTAATTGTCTTATTTTTTTTATATATATTTCTTGGAGTAAACATTTTAAATAAACGACATCATTGTTTACTCTGTTTTGGCTTTTGCGCTTATTTTTCAGTGGAACAAAGGTAAGAACGTGATCACCTGTTTTCCCTGCACACACACCTCCTGCCAGCTGCCTGAGCGGAGGCTCCCGCCAGGGGGGCAAGCCCAGGGCAGCGGCCCCTTTTCGCTTCTGGGCTTAGACCACAGGGGGGTTGGGAGGTGTGTGGAGCTCCCCACTGTTCCTTGGGGAGGGGGCAGGGTCAGCACCTCACTTGCCCAGACTCAGGAGATTCTGTAGGTACCGCATTGGGGCTGTGAGGATGACGGGCACAGAAAGTACCAGGACATGGGTATGTTTTGTGTGCCCAAGCGCCTAGTCACTTCTCACCCTTCCCACCAACGCTTCAAAAGGGAGTCTGGTCACAAATGTGCCCCTTCGCCCAGCAGCCCACCAGGAGGCCAGGTGTGTGTGCAGAGGCCCTGGGCAGTTTCTATTCTGCTCAGGCTGCTGCTCCAGGCCTACACGGCTGAGCCTACCCCGCACCATCCACCAGACCCCTGCAACCACCACATCTCAACACTGCTCACCCGTTCACGGAGCCCTCGATACTGGCTGTTCTACATCATCAGACTCGCCCTTTCCAGGAGTGTTTCCCCTGTTCCAAGTGCCTAGACTGCTTGCAGCTTCCCATCACTGGGAGGGGCAGGGTGGGGACAGCCATGCTTATAGGTTCTCAGAACCATTTGCTTTAATAGCATCCTTGTGCCATTAACACAGATGGCTGATGGGAATAGGCGGCTCCAGGTCCCAGGGCTGCCCTTGCTGTACCTTGTCCCTCAGGCTACACCTGCGGACCCAAGGAGACCAGAGCCACTTGTGGCGAAGCTGCTGCTCCTGAGGCAGGTATCGCCCTCCATGGCTGGGCCTCCCCCGGCTCTGCAGGAGCCCTCCCTCCCCCAGCCTGGACCAGCCCATCAAGCTCGAGCTTCCAGACCTGGCTGGCCTCATGCTTTCACTAGAGAATTCAAACCATCGGATTCCTACCACTTCCCACTACAGACAGGATGGGGTCCACACAGCCACATGTCAGCCCCATCACGTGGGGCAGCCTCACCCAGATGTCCCAGCTGCTCCGCTCCATCCTGAGCCGTTATCCTTCCCCCAAACAAGGCAGCCACTGCCAGGATGCACTCAGAACTAGAACTTTAATGGGCAGCTAGTAACCACTTCTCAGCTGAAGTTTCCCTCTCTACCCAAAGCATTTGCCGCCCCACTGGATTCTGAGGGATGGGGAACAGGATAAGAAGGGGGTTTCTCAACTCTCCAGGCTCCCCCTTCTCCCCCCACCCCCCATAGAGGGGCAGACAGGGCTGGCAGCACTAGGCCGGGTCTAAGGCATCATCTTCCACCATTTATAGGCAAAGGGCACGCGGCGGACGTTGGCGCAGGCACAGAAGTCTCCGATCTCAGTCATGTAGCAGTCAAAGTCGTTGATGAAGGTGCATTTGAAGCCCAGGGGCTCCAGCAACTGGCAGATCCTCTTTTCCAGGCAGCAGGTGCCCTTGATCTGGGGCCCAAAAGGCTTGGGGATGCCCAGGTGCTTGCCCATCACAATCATCTGCAGCTGTCAGACAGGATGGGCAAGGCCTGGGTGGGCTGGCGCCACGGAAGACGCCGCCACTGGGTTCAATGCAAGGGAACACCCGGCTGCCGCGGGCTGACTAGACCAGCAATAGCAGGCACATACCCGGCCCTTCTCCAGGCCTGCGTTCATCAGACATCGCCAGTCAATGGCAGGTCCAGCTCACTTCTGCCTGAGCCTCCCACGGCCCCGCCCAAAACCCTGCCTGGCCAAAGTCTGGCTTTGCCAACTTCCCTGGTTCCCGTCCCTGATCTGTTATTCTGGCCTTCAGTCCTGTCTGCGTCGGTCTTGCCTCCCTCTACTGGAATGTCCATTTGTTACATCTCAACGCTAGCATCTTTCCCCTTAGAGCAGTGGTCGGCAAACTCATCAGTCAACAGAGCCAAATATCAACAGTACAACGATTGAAATTTCTTTTGAGAGCCAAATTTTTTTAACTTAAACTATATAGGTAGGTACATTGTGATTAACTTAATTAGGGTACTCCTAAGGCTTAGGAAGAGCCACACTCAATAGGCCAAAGAGCCGCATGTGGCTCTCGAGCCGCAGTTTGCCAACCATGGCCTTAGAGCAACTCCCACGGCCTGCACCTACTCCCGAGGTCTAGAACGGCTCCTGTGTCATGCCCAGAGGGCCACATGGGTCTTGTTAAATTAACAGGTCCCCGTGTGTCCCTGTCTCAGAGGAGAGGCTTGCAAGTGTTGAAGGAATTAGCCCACACGTCTGAGAAAGCATGTGCAGTGTCCACATGGCAGGTTGCAGTTGTGAGAAAGGCCAGGTCTAGGCCAGAGGTGCCCTAGGCTTGGCCCAGCAGGGGCTCATGTACACGCATACCCCCAACTTCAACTCCTCGTCTACATAGGAGCAGTGCTCCCTGGAGTGGACACTTCCCGTTCCAGACGCTGCCCTGATCACAGGCTATGTTGGCAGGAAGAACCCGTCTCGGGAGCTGGCCACCCGCCCTGTCTCAGCCAGCAGCTGCCTGGCCCCTTCGAGTCTGGTGGTAACACAGCATCCTGGTAAGGTGGCTGCGTAGTGACTACCCTAAGGTTGGGGATGAGCCCAGAGCCAAGCCCATGGTCACTGCTTGGCAAGTCACCCAGCCTGGGCCCCACTCACTGCTCCCATGGGGGTGGAGGGGGGGCGGGTCCTCCCTCCACCTCTCAGCACCATGTATGTCAGGGAACCAGCCAGTTGGCTGAACAGCCCCCCACCCCCACCCAGGGGGGCAGCCAGCCCACCCCGTGCCTCACCAGGTTGGGGAAGTAGGGCCTGGCGTAGAGTTTCTCTGTCTGCTCCGTGGCGGGCACATTGCTCAGCTGCTCCAAGCAGAAGAGCTGTGGGATGTGGATGATGTCCCTCTCCAGCAGGCCCAGCTCCTGCTTCAGGATGTCTCGGTTCAGGTTAATGCACTTCTGCGGGCGGGCGGGGCGGGTGGGCCGGGAGGGGAGTGAGCTCACCGAATGGAGGGAGTGGCCTCAAGTAGCTCCCACCTTTCCATCACTCGCTGCCGTGTGTGGGAGTCAAGGCCTGATCTTGGGAGGCTAGGATCTCAGAGCCTGTCAGCCCCGAGGCAGCTACTAGTCCTGATTCTGTAGCATGCTCCCCTTTGGCTCTCAGGCCTGGCCAGAGTGGGGGACCTGGGCAAGGGCAGGAAGCTGAGGGGCCTTAGGAAGGACGGGAGCAGTGGTCCCCACACGGGCACTGCCCAGCTCAGACCTGGTACTGCCCAACACCTGAGCATCTCCCTGGTCTGACGCAGGGCTCCTGGACACTATACCCAGGACACTGTCCAGGGCTGTTCTGACCCCATACCCGGCCGGCACCCCCCCTGCTGTGCCAGGAAGCCTTCCCTCCCTGTTTTGGCAAAGGTCAGGGCACCAGTGCACTGTGGCTCTGAATACGCCTTTGTCAGGAGCCATGAAGTCCCCGTGGGCAAAGCAATTTTGTACTGACCATGTGACCCCGGGCAACTCTGCCCTTCTTCCAGAAGCTAGGTAATCTCTCCTGGGAACTCCCCCTCCCCTCCCCCCAATGCTTCTCGCAGCCCACAGTCCTCATTTCCAGAGATCCGAGGTGCTGGGTGATTCTGAACAGCGAGCTGATGGGCCCGAGCATTGAGAAGGCCCTGGTCCATTCCTAAGCCTCTTAGGGAAGTCAGGGCAGGGGGCCTCTGCCCGGAGGCTGAGGAGCTACAGCACGGTTTTCTGGTCAGACACTGAGTAACAGTGGATGCAGCATGAACTTGGCAGTCCTGTGGGTTCAAACCCAGTACCCAACTCATCAGCTTAGGCCCGTGACCTTACGCTGAGCCCGTCATACACAAGATGGGTTTGACTTCACAGGGTGACTTCGAGGATTACAGAAACGTAACTATACATGATGCTTGGGCTCTAGTAGTTGCTCAATTAGGAGCCTGTCTAGATCGCCAGTGCCTCCCCCACTTTCTGGAGCGGGTCCCTCACACCCTTGACTCCCGGCTCCTACCTCCACGTAGTCGTTCTGCTTCCTCATGTCGTCATCATCCAGAAGCTGATTGATGGTAGTGGCCTCCCTCCCTGGAGGAAGGAGAAGGCAGGCGGGCCTGTAGGCCAGGGGGCAGGCAACGCTGTCCAGGGCTGGGGAGACTCAAGCCCTGAGCACGGCCAACGGGGTGTATTCCTGGGCCAGTGACTAGTGTGGGTGGCCTGGCTAGTCTCCAGGGACCCGCCGAGGTCAAAGGTCACACCTGGGTCCATGAAAACGCAGGCAGGACTTTTACTGCCACCGGCCACTCTGTCCCTGGTAGGATGGGGAGTCCCTGCTTTGGGGGAGGCAGCCTAAGACAGGTTAGCAGGTGACTTCAGCCCCACGCACCTCGTACCTGGGCACCTCCGTGCCTTCTGTGGCCTGTACAACCGGGCCACATTCTACCTGGGACTTTGACCCTTGACCAAGTTATTTAACTTTGCTCCTCCAGTGCCTCATCTTCAGGAACTTCAGTTGGGGTACCAGCGTTCAGCGTGTGGTGTGTGACATGCGGCACATGCTCTGCAAGGGTCACCTTCTAGGAGGGTGAGATTCCTGGGCCCCTCCCCAAAATTGAGGAGGTGTAGAGCGGGGCTGAAATTCTGCATTTCTAATAGGTGCCCTCAGACCTTACATGGCATTGCAAGGGTCTAGGGCAGCAGTTGCCAACCTGTCAGACCTCCACCAGTTGGGGACTGCTGGTCTAGAGAACTCCCAGCGCCCCACCCCATCCCGGGCCCCCACATGTTTAGAACAGGCCTGCCCCGGCCCCAGCCACACCATCCCTGCTGGTCCGCTTACGTCTTCCTTAGGGGCGGCCAGGAGACCCCTGAAGTCCCAGTGCCCAGGTACTTAACCTGACATTCCCTGAATAGTTCCGGAGACTGCAGTCAGCATCTGATCCATCTCCTCCCACCCCCACCCTGAGCCATCCGCCTGCTGATCAAGTCCCCTCCTCATCCTAGCAGCCTCAGCTGTTCCAGAACTTCCGGATCTGCCTGTGCCGTCCCTGTACCGCCCGCCAGAATAGCCCTGCACTGGATGGAGTAGGATGTTCTAACAGAGTCCACGCGATGCTTTCATGCTTCCCTGGGAACTTCTCTACCAGGAAAGACAAAGTAAAATGACTCCAGAAAGGACGTCTGGGGAAGAAGGGCCGGCCTCCGCCCCATGGCCGGCTTGTCGCCTTACCGTTAGAAAGGAGCTGGTCCTCCCGCACTTCCTCGAACAGGGCCATGTCCCCATAGCCCGCCTCCTGTTTCTCCTGGAAGAGTTGGTAGCAGGAGCGGGGGCTGGCCAGGAGCAGCCGGAAGCCCTGGGAGACAGAACGAGGGTCAGAGGCCAGCGTCCCCTCCAGAAGCTTCCAAGGGTCTCCAAAAGCAGGT
>NW_005354186.1:639001-645755 GCF_000412655.1 Myotis brandtii | reverse complement strand
GCCCTGTGCAGTCCCCAGCACAGACCTTGTCGCCCTCACCCTTGACCTGCGTGGGGACGAAGCACATGAACTGGTCCACGTGGCCAGTCATCAGCCAGTCTGAGTAGAGCTCCACCGGGGCCTGGACTTGCTGGGCGTAGAGGAAGTCCCGGAGGTCCTTTCTCATGTCCCGGGCCTCCTTGCTAAAGGGTGGAAGGCACAGCCTCTGAGCCCGCGTGGGCTGCCAACTGCTCGCACATGCCAGGCTACCTTCAGGGAACCGGCTGTTCTAACCCTGGCCTCGAGCAACTGGCCCGAGGGGGAGGGGTGGCGATTAAGAATCCCTCACTCTGGCCCAACCCAGGACTGAGCCAAGAGAGTCTAGACCAGGGGTGGGCAAACTTTTTGACTCGAGGGCCACAATGGGTTCTTAAACTGGACCGGAGGGCCGGAACAAAAGCATGGATGGAGTATTTGTGTGAACTAATATAAATTCAAAGTAAACATCATTACATAAAAGGGTACGGTCTTTTTTTTTTTTTAGTTTTATTCATTTCAAACGGCCGGATCCGGCCCGCGGGCTATAGTTTGCCCACGGCTGGTCTAGAACCAAGACTAGACCCTGGGACACAGCGTTTCCTGGCATTGGATGAACGGCCACCAAGAAGTCTAGCTTGGAGGGCGGCCACCTGGAGGCCCGTCTTGTGGAGTCAGTAGGCCATCCTGTGGGGTCACAGGCCAGCCGAGCTTAGCAGGCTGCAGTTTGAACCCGGGACCCCCACTCAATGAGTCATTTGTCTGCTTTTCCTGTTAGTCTCCTGAGATTGGCAGGCTCACAATCCTCACGTGAGAGGATAAGGGTTAGGTGACCGGCTGAGTCACGTGGGGGTCAGACAGAGCCAGGTGAACGACCAGGGTCCCTCCCTTTAGTTTGAAGGCATCGAGCCGCCACCCGACCTCTCCCCTCACCTGGGGTAAAAGCTGCCGCCAATGAGGATCCTGCCGAGAGGATACTCTTTCCCTTTGACCTTGACGGGTGGGGACACCATCAGGTTCCCAATGGAATCCATAGTGATCACCTTACCGTCCTCGGTGGGTCGGGTCACGTAGCCAATCCCCGGGCTCTGGAAGGAGACCCAGCCGGGGCGGGGGTGTTAGGAGGGGTGGGCTTTAAGCCGCAGTCTGACCCCTAATCCAGTCTCTCGGGTAGACTCCCACACCCCTGCCCCCCACCGAGGCCACCTGGGCCCTCTCCCCTGGCACCCCATCGTTTCTGGGCAGGCAGCAGGCCTGAGAGGTGGGACCGAGTTCAGATCAGCCAAACCGAGCTCCACACCAGGGAGTATTTCATGGGGAAATCTTCGAGGTTGGAGACCCGGGGGGTGTCGAAGACCAAGGAGATCGTCTTGTAGGGCGCCTGGGTGTAGCAGAAGGCCATCTCGTCCTGGAGGGACAGGAAAACAAGTGGGATGTCTTCTCGCTCCATCAGCTGCTTTCCGGCCTCGGACCGGCTCACCTGGCACAGTGCTCCCTGTACCCGGGCCACCTCCGGGGGGAAAGGGGCAATAAGAACCCCTTCTTCTGCCAACTACTGCTGAGCCCTCAAAACTCAGCTCAGGCCCGGCTGGCATGCTCAGTGGTTGACAATTGTCCTATGAACCAGGAGGTCCTGGGTTTGATTCCCGGTCAGGGCACATGCCAGCTCGATCCCCAGTGTGGGATGTGCAGGAGGCAGCCAATCAACGATTCTCTCTCACCATTGATGTTTCTATCCCTTCCTCTCCCTTCCTCTCTGAAGTCAATAAAAACATTGAAAAACAACACTTCAGCTCTGCAATGGCCCCTTCTCGGGGTTTTGTCCCAACCCATTCTCCCAGCCATCAGGTTTAAGATGGGCGTCACCTGGAGTCTCACCGTCTGCACCAATCTAGGAACAAGCCTCACTCGGCTTTATGTCTAAAACCCATTCAGCGTGGACGCATCCCTGAGGCCATGTGGGGAAGCCACCGTGACCTCCCCCCTAAGCTACGCCAGGCCCTCCAGCAGCTTCTCTCCCATTCCCGCCCCTTCCCCAGACCTGTTCTCGCTCAGCTGGAGGGGTCTTCTCGAACCCAGACCGGAACATTCACACCCTGATGCGTCCCTCAATGTCATCCCACCTTGCTCTGGATTCGCTTCTCTTCCTACCGTTGGCTGAAGAGGACCCCGACATACGACCCAGCACCTACCTGGCCTGTGACCTCTGCACTCTGACCTGGCCCGCCCAGCCCCTCTTCATAGTGCAGCCCACATTACAACCTGCAGGCAGCTGTCCTCTGCCCAGAGGGCTCCTGCTTCTAACCCAATCTTTGCCTGGCCAGCTCCGGGTTTCCCGAGTTTGAACATTTTCCACCCTGACCACCTCGCTTGGTCTAGTAACTCACGACATCACCTCATTTCTTGCATTTACAGCACTTGAGTTCAGTGTCTTTGCTAGAGCAGGGGCAGGGTGGTCCCTTCCATTTTATCTCTAACACTTAGAATGGTGCCCAGCACGTGGCAATCACTCAGCTATTTGTGGAGGATGGAGCACCAGGGGACTTCCTGCTCTCAGATCGGCTGGACCCTGGAGCAATGCGCCAGCTTGGCCCACCTGTAGCTGAAGGTGCCGGACCCTTCAGCTGCCTAGGGCAGTGGTGGCGAAGCTATGACACACGTGTCACAGGTGACACGCGAACTCATTTTTTGGGTAGATTTTTCTTTGTTAAATGGCATTTAAATATATAAAATAAATATCAAAAATATAAGTCTTTGTTTTACTATGGTTGCAAATATCAAGAAATTTCTATATGTGACACAGCACCAGAGTTAAGTTAGGGTTTTTCAAAATGCTGACACGCCGAGCTCAAAAGGTTCGCCATCACTGGCCTAGGGTGTTCCGTGGTCCTGACCACGTGCACTGAAATAGGAGGTAGACTCTAAGCTCAGTTCCTTAGGGGCTACGACGTGGGCAAGTCATTTCACCTGAGCCTCCATCCACTGAAGTCCTAAAAGCAGAGGCGCCTCTAGTTAGGCTTAGCTTCGCTGGGAAGGTTGACCAGAAGCCTGAGATGCCCGTTGTGTGGGCTACAGTCGGAATCTCCCCTGCCCTCCCCCCACCGACAGGTCTCCCCAGGTGGAGCATTACCTGGAGCCACCTGCCCAGGCGGTTGGGGTCCTCGTAGACAGACGCCACCTGGCTGTTACTCTTCTCGCTGAGCTCGATCACCGTCTTCACAAAACCATGCACCTGCAGCTCTCTGCCGGGGGAGAGAAGCAGGCGCTGGGAAGGCCTTGGGGCTCCCCCGTGGGCAATACCTTGCTGTCCCAGGGAAGGGGGCACCTCCTTGCGGTCAGGAGAGATTATGTCCCTGCCCTCGAGATATGGAGAGTGCTATCCCCCAACCGTAGGGACACAGGCTGGTAGCTCAGAGCACTGGGCCCAGCTCATGGCAGGGTCTGGTCCAGAACTGTTAGCATCTGTTCCCGCTCTGGTGGCCTAGGCTCTGTCCTCATCCGCAGCCACATCCACAAGTACCTTCCACCCCTGCCCCAGGCTCTCCTGCCTGAGCCTACCCAGAGGGCCGACTCCTCTCCCCAGGGGGCTGTATTTCCACCCCGAGAAGTCAAGAAGCAAAGTGTCCCCTTGAGATGGCCAATGAGGTTGTCATGTTTGTACGGGTAGCAGGGGGTGGGCCTTAAATCCTAGGATCTTAGCACAGTTATCCTGTCCACAATGTATGTTTGTTCCTATGGAGATAAACAATGATCTTTGAGATTAAGAAGATCGCCCGTTTTATAAACAGATCCCGAGTTGAATGCCAGCAAGGTCACACTATCAGAAAGTGTCAAAACTGGGGTTCTAGCTTGGTTCTGGCTATAAAACTTGCATCCCCATTCTATGTTATTGTTCCAAAAACGCCGTTTCTGGGGTTTACAAGGCTACAGGAGCGGATCAGCCTGACGAGGTCTAGGGCGGCCTTGAGGATGTGTGCTGGGTAAGGACGGGTAGCCCCAGTGTCACAGCCATCTGTGGCTAAGCTGGATCAAGCCGTGCCTGAATCCCACCACTATGGGGACTCCCAGAAGATCAGGGTTTCAGCCGATGCCTCCTGTGAGTGAACAACATGTCTTTTTCATTTTCTTTTGTTAATCCTCACATGATGTTTTTTTCCATTGCTTTTTTAGAGAAAAAGTGAAAGGGAGGGGAGGGGGGGGGGGGAGAGAAACATTGATGTGAGAGAGGCACACTGATTGGTTGGTGACCTGGTTCTACATCTGGGGCCAGGAATAGAACCCATGACGCTTTAGTGTGTGGGAAAATGCTCTAACCACTGAGAAACACTGGCCAGGGCTGAACAACGGGTCTTCAGGTACAAAAGACAAAGATGGAAGAGCTGGAGTCCGTCATGTGTTATCAGCAACACTCCTCGAGCTCCTGTCTTTTCCGTTCTCATTCTGAAACCCGCCGTTCCTCTGCGGACCCTGCTCCCCAGCAGCCCCCCTCGGAAGAGCTATTTTACTTTACGCTCCACGGGCCTGGCGGAGGCAGTGGTCCTCCTCACCACGCGTTGCTGCCTCCGGGCCATCGTGGCCTCTCTGGGTCCTTGACAGATCTCATTACCGACCCTACCTCAGCCTTCTGGCCCGAGATCTTGATCTAATGTCCAGTCCCATCCACGCCCTCTCCCCTGCTCGCCCCGTCCAGTCGCCGGGCCAGAGGCTTGACCTCACGGGGACCTCTGGCCCTGGACTGCTCTCGTTCCCATCACTCTGTTCCTTCACCTTCCTTCCTCCCGGCTCCGAGTCTAGGATGCGTCATAAGGATACCCTGGCCCACCGCCCACCTGGGCTTATTTGCCTGGCAAACCTCCAACCCTGGGAGACCTGGTTCTGTGTTCCTGCTTCCCCACAACTGAAGCCCCGAAAGCAGACCAGTCACCATGGGCGCTTCCCCAGGTGTCAGCCTAGAAAGGCCTTCAGCACTGGCGGACTTTAAACCATTGTACTTGGGGTCTGTTACAGCCCCAAGGCCATGCCCCGATACACAGGGGCCACGGGGCCCTGCTGGCCTTGACCTAGTCCCCCTCCTTCCCTCCGTCCTCCTGTCCCCTGCCTTCTCCCAGCTCTGCAGGCCTCCTTGCTGTCCCCAGAACACTCTCGTCCTCCTTGCCATTCCTTCCTCTTACCTTGCGGCAGGGCGCTTAGTGCTCCCTGAAGTCATGCCGTTTACTTGTCGGCCTCCCCTAACACCTGGGAGGGACCGCGCACTCACTGCTCCATCCCTTGCGCTGTAAGTGCTCAGACCCCTTTGAGGATCCTTGGGGACCAGGCAGCTCAAAGGGAAGGACTTCACTTTCCTGGGGAGAAGTCTAGTCCTCTACTCAACCGCCCACAGACAGATAAAAGGGGGTGCTGGGGAGGAATTGGCCTGGCACAGGCAGCCCGAGGGGTTCTCACCTGCACAGGTAGATCTCTAGAGGCATCTGGGTGCTCGGGGTGAAGATGCAAGGAGCCACCCTGAACACGACCATGTCCTTGTGCATCAGGGTCTCTGGAACTAACTGCTATAGGAGACAGGGTCCTATTGGTGACCTGGGTCCACATCTCCCGCCCCCGGCCTCCAGCTGCTCAGTGCGGCCACCTGCAGGCACTCACCTGTGCCGTCTTTCCTCCAAGAGGGCAGGAGACTCCAGCTCCACCCCCCACGCCTTCTCCCCTCTCCCCCCAGCGGACACTGCCCCTCCCCACACAGTCCCTGCTGCAAAGGTGGTGGCCTCCTCGGGGACTTACCGTGTTTTCAGACTCTTCCACCAGGGCGACCGAGTAGGAAATCAGGCCGGAGAAGCTGGCGGATGGGAACTCCGTGGCTTCCACATAGAAGGTCTCCTTCAGGGAGTTCTCCAGGGGGGGAAAGGTGTAGGTGTGGCAGCCAGGCCCCAGCACCAAGTCGAAGGTGAAGGTGTCTGAGTGGTCTGTTAGGAGGGAGAGGATGGACAGACCAGCTGTCACCTCACCTGCTGGCCCAGGGTCCCGGCTCCTCCCTCACAGCTCGTTTCTGCTGCCGCTGGCCATGTAGAAGCTGGGCCAGCTGCGCATGCTCCTGGGGCCTCCTGCTTCTAGTCTTCCAGAGGCTTCTCTGCTGGCCCCAAACCAGGCCTCGAGGGTTCAGACTGAACAAGGCGAGTTCCACCAGGACCCCCACAGCTCCCCAGCCCGGAGGCACAGCCCTTTCGATTCACTGCAGGGGTTCCAACTGTGTGACTGTGCAGGGGGCAGGGGGAGGGCGTTCCCAGCTTCATAGACTGGATCACGGCTGGCTGCCCCTAGAGTTGCTGCAGACCCAGCACCTTCAGCCACTCCAGGGCCCTGGGCTCCCCATAGCTGCTCCCCCCTAAGATGCTTCGCTATGTAGCAAGGGCGAGAGGGTCCCAAGTTCACCTGCTACAAGTCCCTTACCAGCCCTCTCAGTTCTTCTGCACTTGACCTTCTGACCCAGTTGCTGGTTTTAAAACAAAGCTAAGGTTTCATTGCGGACTTACTATGTGCCAGGAACTGTGGGGAAGGCTCACCGGCTCATTGGCCTCCTCACCCCCGAGAGGCAGATGCTATGATTATCATACCCATATCCGGATAAGGAGGGAGAAGAAGTGGCAGGAAGCCTATGACCCAGGCACGACACGGTCATCTTACCTAGAAGGCCCTTCGGGCCCTCGCCTCACAAGCTGGCCCTGTTCCCACGCTGGACACAGGCTGG
>NW_005354186.1:622331-638864 GCF_000412655.1 Myotis brandtii | reverse complement strand
ATATAGTTATATAGTTTTTTATTGATTTCAGAGAGGAAGGGAGAGGGCGAGAGAGATAGAAACATCAATGATGAGAGAGAATCATTGATCAACTGCCTCTTGCACCCCCCCTACTGGGGATTGAACCTGCAACCCGGGCATGTGCCCTTGACTGGAATCAAACCCAGGACCTTTCAATCCGCAGGCTGACGCTCTATCCACTGAGCCAAACCAGCTAGGGCAGGCTGGTCCATTATAAACCACAGGTTCAGCAAAGGACCGGCTGAAGCTAAACATGGCTCCACTTTCTAGAACAGGGGCAGGCCGCCTGCCTGCCAGATTGATAAGGGCTGAAGGTGGCAATGTGCGATGTGGTGCCCGAGACGGACATGCCAGCATCGCTGCACCCGGCTTCCTGGCCTCTGCATTCTAGAAGCCCAATCTAGTGGGGTCCTGGTTCAGAAATGTCCGAAATGCAGGCCGTTCCTCTGGCAAGAGAAACGGGAGGAGCCGTTACCTAATCTGCATAGGCAATCACTCTCGTTCTAGCTATTGTGCACGTCGCCTCCTCCAGACACGAAAACCCTGCAGGACAGGCACCCACACTGGGGAGAGAGGCCCTGAGGTGCAAGGCCTCACCCATGTGTGTAGACAGAGTTCAGTGGCTGTGGCAGCCAGACAATCCTAGGCATACAGGTCTGGCCACAACAGACCCTGCCCTGCACCTCTAGGACCCCAGCAGGTTTCTGAGGGGACCCTGCGGCGTGGGGGGTGTAGCCACAGCTCACCTGGAGGTGAGGGAGGAGGCAGAGCTGGTACAAAGCACTCACCTTGGGGCCGATAGACTCTCGCCTTCTTGGCCTCTTCCTTGGAGGTATAGAGAACCAGCCGGTAGGTCTTTAAGAAGCAGCTGGGCCCCTGGACGCTTAGCATCATCGGGGACAGATTGTTTATTTCTGGACAAGAGATAAGGCCAAAGTTTGGGGTGTCTGGAGGCCAGCACTTCGGGGACTGGGGCTTGTGTATTGGAGTGCCAGGACCTCCACCCCCTGTGCTGGCCCAGGCTGCCCAGGCCTGTGTTACGTCTCGCTCCCTGGGAGGCCACAGGAAGCTTGCGATCCTTGGGCCCACTTTGAGCGAGGATGGCCCTGACCCCACGGGGCAGTCCACAGGCACCTAGAACGAGGCCTGGCGTGGTCAGCTCAGCAAGGGGTTCCCCTCCAGCCTTGGTGTGAACCAGGACATCCGTTCTACGGCTAAGACCTAGAACCTAGGTCCCGACCCCACCTTGGGACCAGACCGAGACTGCTTTTGCCTGAGACTGTCAGGGTTCCTGCCCCGGACTCAGAGGGCTTTTAGAAGAGTCTTACATGCCCCTTTGAATCTTCATTTAGTCTTCTAGTCCACCTTGTAATACAGCGGTTCTCAACCTGTGGGTCGCAACCCCTTTGGCGGTCAAACGACCCTTTCACAGGGGTCTCCTAAGACCATCCTGCATATCAGATATTTCCATTATGATTCATAACAGTAGCAACATCACAGTTCTGAAGTAGCAACAAAAATAATTTTATGGTTGGGTCACAACATGAGGAACTGTATTTAAAGGGCCAGAAGGTTGAGGACCACTGTTAAGGCATCGGTGTCACGCCCATTTTACAGATGGCAAAACAAGGTCAGGGACGTCAACATGCTCAAGTTCATAGCCAGGAAGTAACTGTGTGTTACAGGACATCAGAGCCCATGCTCTCCCCACTGGGCTGTGGGGCCTCCTCCTTCCTACTTACAAGCTTCAAGCCATTGATAAGAGACTTGATTGGCCCGGATCAGGGACCTGGGCCTGGAATCTGGGTTGGCTGAGGGGCGGGGCCATGAAGCTGGGGCAAGGCAGAGAGCCCCAGGAGGGAAGGTGGCAGCATCCCTGGTCGAGGCCGGTTCTTTCTTACCCTCAGGCAAGAACACCTTGGTCTTGTCTACGTCCTGGGCCTTGCCATCCGGGGTGCAGTTCACCAGCAGGATGGCTCCCCAGCCACTGGGGCCCCAGGCCCAGTTTTTCTGCAAAGACGATAGGAATGTTGGCTCAGGAAGATGTCAGGTGAATCCTTAGCTTCCCAGATGCCTCCCCCCTCCCCCCTCATCAGGGACAGAGCCAAGTTTTTCTTCAGGGTGATGGGAACCTCTAGGTCAGAATCTGCCAGCTCAAGTGTCTTACAGCCCGAGGTCTGTGGACCAAGAGCAAGGGAACACTGTCCAGGGATGGGCCACCAGCTTTCTGCCTGGGGTCAGGGGAAGTGGGGACTGAGGACCAGTGGAGGAGACACGTCCCATCTGACAGGGACCGCTAACCCCCTGCTCTTGCTGGCTACACCACCAGGCGTGGATGTCAACCCAGTGTTGCCAGGCGTTCTCGTTTTGTGAAAAAGCTAGAAACGGGCTTTATCAGCTCCGATCTATGTTGCAGCACTTCAACAAACATGAGGAAGGTCACATAGCAAGGTTGCTGCCGGGTCTGGCTCCGGGGCCCCAGTCTGCACCCGCCCCCACTGCCTCACCTTAGCCCATTTGTCACTCGCCACCTGCACTTGCCCGCTGCGGTACATGTCCACGTCCAGGGAGACCTCTGCAACGGGAGGGAAAGGTTGGCCCCTGGACTGCTGGGCGCAGCCTCAGAGCCGTGGCTAAGCCCCCGGGGCTGCCCAAGGCCGGCAGCAGAGCCTTTGGGGTGCGCTCGGTTTAGCAGAGAAAGTTCTCCGCTTCTTGTGAGGAAGCCTGGAGAGGCCCAAGTAGTTTCGTGTCTCCCCCAGCCTCTTGGGAACTCGAAACAAGTCCACTGTGGTCACGATGCCACTGCGTGCCTGGTGACCAATCCCCAGGGGACCCCTACCTGGAAGGCTCGCCTCCCCATTCTTCTGGAAGGCTCCTGGCGCTCTAAGACATCGGAAGGGCTCAATACCTGGCCACCGCAAGCCCCTTTAGTGCTTAAGGACCCAGGCTCCACCCAGGTATCACCGTAGAGGCCCTTCCTGCCATCTACGGTTCACGTTCTCCCCTTCCCACCACTAAGCGACCACCGTACGGCTTTTCCAGTCGCAGCTTTTGGCATCCGACATGCTGTTTCCCAACCGGAATGTCAGGGCCGTGGAAACGGACGTTGGCTGCCCTGTGCACCGGGCACTGAGCTTAGGCCCCGATGCCGGCCAGGAACCAGGGACCCTTCTAGGTCCTAGGGCAACAGCTGCATGCCAGACGGGCCCTTTCTCCTTCAAGTGTAAAGCTGTGTGTGCACACACACAAGCTGCAGGGGGAGAAGACATAGCAACACACATATCTGTCCGATGGTAAAAGTGCCATGGGAAGGAGGAAGGGGATGGAGCGGGTTGTCTCTGTTTTAAATGATCAGAGAAATCTTCCAAGTGGAAATGTGACCAGAGCCCCGAAGGAGGCCAGAAAGCGATCCGTGTTAATATGGGGAGGAAAAGCAAATCGCATAGGAAGTGCAAGGTGGCAAGGTCAAGGGTCAAAGACACACACGTGCCAGGGCAGAGTGAGCGAGAGGAAGAGAGATAGGGCGCAGGTTAGAGGCCCTGTGGGCTAGCTCTGTGGGTAACGGTAAGGGGGGCGGGGGAGGAGGGAGACATTGGCTTTCTTCCACTGTGGTCACAATGCCACCGCGTGCCTGGTGACCGATCCCCAGGGGACCCCTACCTGGAAGGCTCGCCTCCCCAGCCTTCTGGAAGGCTCCTGGCGCTCTAAGAGGGGGGGGGGGGCTCAGATCCAGGGAGACATCAGCTGATATCCTGCCACAGGTGAGCCGCTCGGGGGGGCTGAGCTAAGACTGGACCTGTCAAATGGCAGGGACGGAGCAGGGAACCCCACTGGGGGGCCTGCACAGTGACACAGGCAAGAGAGGACAGCAGCTCAGACCAGGCTGAGGGCATTGCACGTGGCGAGTAGCTGGATTCCAGCTAAACTTAAGGTTTAGCACAAGATTCGCGGATCAACACAGGCCACAAGGAGAATAAGGGTGGCACCAAGGTGCTTGGTCGGATCAGCCTAAAGCCGTGGTCGGCAAACTGCGGCTCGCAAGCCACATGCGGCTCTTTGGCCCCTTGAGTGTGGCTCTTCCTAAGCCTTAGGAGGACCCTAATTAAGTTAATCACAATGTACCTACCTATATAGTTTAAAAAATTTGGCTCTCAAAAGAAATGTCAATCATTGTACTGTTGATATTTGGCTCTGTTGACTAATGAGTTTGCCGACCACTGGCCTAAAGGATTGACTATCTACGGTGATGAGGAAGGGAATTAAAAATAGGTGCTTGGGGTAGAGAGATCTGTCCAGTTTGGGATATACTATGTTCACAGTGTTGGTTAGACACTCAAGAAGTTGTGCTGGGTCAGCAGATAGCCAAGCCAAGTTTATGGGAGATGCTCAACTAGAGTTTGGGGAGTCGTCTGACTGTAGAGCCACGTGACAAGCTGCCCGAGCCCCGAGGCACTGCAGAGCTCCAGGAGGATCCAGCAAAGCATCGGAGAAGGAACAGCCAGCTAGTAGCGGAGAAACTGAGGGCAGGGTCCCTGGAGTGTTTCAAAGGGAACATCCAAAGATAACAGGTTGTTTTAAATACTGATGGAGGTCAAGGGAGAGGAAGATCGAGGTGACCACTGGCCTCAGGGGAGTAGAAGTTAGGATCCCCAATAAGGGCAGTGTATATGCGAGGGGTGTCTGACTGGAGCAGGTTCGAGAGGGAGGGAGAAGTTGAGGATGCAGATAGGTGGGGAGTGAGTTTGAAGATAATATAGAGGGTGTCCCCCCAAATGTATATACACTTTAACAGCTGATAGCTCAATTTTGAAAATGAAACGTATTTTTAATAAACATTGCCTTTATAATTACTCAAAGTGTATACATACATTTTTTGGGGGGACACCCTGTAGAATTGGATTGAAGAGACTAAACGGTACAGCTTATCTTTAAGAGAATAGCCATTATAGCTTGTGCTGGACTGACCCAGAAGAGGGGAGAGGTGGCGGCAGCCTACATCAGTTAAGAATTAGGAAGGGCCAAAACCGGTTTGGCTCAGTGGATAGAGCGTCGGCCTGCAGACTGAAAGGTCCCAGGTTCGATTCCGGTCAAAGGCATGTACCTTGGTTGTGGGCACATCCCCAGCAGGAGATGTGCAGGAGGCAGCTGATTGATGTTTCTCTCTCATCGATGTTTCTAACTCTCTATCTCTCTCCCTTCCTCTCTGTAAAAAATCAATAAAATATCTTTAAAAAAAAAAAAGAATTAGGAAGGAATGTTCTTAGATATGAGCGAACAGGAAAGGGTCTGGTGTGATCAAGTTAACTTTGAACCGGACACTTCATCCGTTGTGCCAGAGGCGGTGAGTGTTGGCACCAGACACGGGTAGGTGGGTCGATGACAGGAACACGGGGACAGACTGCGTCCGTCCGGAGACTTAGGTCACAGTGAGGGGGGTGGAGAGAAGTGGCTGAGCTCGAGGAGGGAGTGCACGTGGGCATGTCGTGTGCACCCATTGAGGGCCCATGGAAGGCATCTCATTCCTGGGACAGCCCCTTCCCCGGCTTCTGCCAGGCCCACCCCTCCTCTCCAGGGGTGGGAACCCCACTCACCGATGCCCGTGAGGAATAGCTCCGCGGTGGCCACCGGGACCTTCCCATCTGGCTGATAGTACGAGACCGAAACCTGTGGAGACAGCATCCAGAACCCGTGGGAGCATTGAAGGCAGGAGCGGGGCCTGGGCCACGCACCCGATCCAGCCCCTTGGCCTCACATCTGATGGCTGGCTGTGAGTGGGACAGGCCTACTGTGCTGGAACTCAGTAGGTGAAGAGCAACCCGTTCAACATGTCGTGACCACTCCAAGGACTTGCACGCTCGGGCCTTCTAACCACCCCTCCAGGTGGGCTCTACCCCGAGGGCAGAGGGACCCAGGACTTGCCCTTGACCTTCATCCAGGAAGGGGGGGTCACACAGGACTGAAGATCCAGGCCACTGGCTCTGGAGGTCACGCTTTAAAACATCCTCCTCGCCCTAACCGGTTTGGCTCAGCGGATAGAGCGTCAGCCTGCGGACTGAAGGGTCCCAGGTTCGATTCCGGTCAAGGGCATGTACCTTGGTTGTGGGCACATCCCCAGTAGGAGGTGTGCAGGAGGCAGCTGATCGATGTTTCTCTCTCATCAATGCTTCTAACTCTCTATCCCTCTCCCTTCCTCTCTGTAAAAAAATCAATAAAATATATTTAAAACGACATCCTCCTCACTCTACCTCCCTCCTGGGGTTCACCTGTCACCCCATGAGGCGGGCAGTGGGGCCTCCTGTAGGTTAAGCCACTCGCTCAGAAGGAAGTGGGACACCTGGGCGGGGACTGGAGTTGGAACTCAGTCTTTCCTGCAGACAGAAGCCCGCCCTTCAGCCACTGGCCTTGACCACAGGCTTCACCACGAACCTGAGAACCAGACATGAGCTCAGGCCACACCTACATGCCCGTGACCTCCTCAGTGGGAGCTCGTGTCCTCCACGGTCAAGCTTCTCACGCCAACGCCCCTCCTGACAGCGCTGGAGGCTGAGCCCTGGGCAGAGAATGCCTCCCAGTCGCCTGGGCTCCGCTCCGCGGGGACACATCACAGCCTCAGCTCTCTCCTGGGAGACTCGAATGCTCGTCTAAGTGTACTACCTGCCCCTAGGGAATTGTCTGCCCAGGGCACAGTGTCGCATGGGTATGTACCACCCACCTGCCATCCCAGCCGAACCCTCCCAGCGGGCCACGCCAGCAGGCTCTGCTGGTAGGCGGCGAGCCCTGAACGGGCCTCACGGGCCTCTCACCCTCAGCATCTCAGTGGAGCCACCTGGAGAGCCGGGAGCTACCCCGAGGTTGACTTAATTGGTGGGGGCTGTGGCTCAGGTGTTGAGCGTTATAGAGTCCCTGGCGCTTCTAATTACTCTGCACGAGGGACCTGCTCCCTCCAGGAACCACCACCAGAGCCTCACGCAGATGAGCCTCAGGGCCTGTCCTACCAGGTGGACGCCAACCCACCTGCCACAGGTGCCCCGTTAGAGAGATGATTGCCCAGGAGAGAGGGCACAGACTTGGCTCGAATCCAGGACCAGCCCCCCCCCCCTCTAGTTACGCCACTGAAGTTCAGATAGGTCCCTCTGTGCCTCTGTTTCCCCGTATGTAAATGGGGTAAAGATACCTAGCACATAGCATCGCATTAGCTCTTAGTTTTCATTAGAATCTCCGCCTCCGGAGGACTAGCCTTAGCCAAAAAGCGCATGGGCGTTCTGCTGCCGAAACCTTTTAAGGCAGATTTTTAAAAGCAGCCGGTTTGGACGCTGGCCCAGCGTGGTGGTCAGAAGCACACACAGAAACGGGCCTGTCTGAGCTTGAATCCCGGTTCTGCTGGTTACCGGCTTGGGCAGGGCACTGCCTCTCAGGGCCTCGGTCTCTTTATCCGTACAATGGGGTCCTGGGGTGCCCAGCTCACAGGTTTGTTGTGAGCCTTGAAGAAGATCAGACATGCAAAACACTTGGCGCCCAACTTTTCACAGACTCGGGCAACGCCAGCTGTGAGGAGGGAGATCCGGTGGCGTTAGCTGCCCCCTCCCCCAACCCCTGCCTCGCTCCCGGGCCTACCTTGTCCTCCTTGCTGATGTCAGAGCTGGGGAACTTCACCATCACCAGCACATCCATGGACTCACACAGAAGCAGCCTGCTGGCCCCCTCCTTGTTGGTTGCCGCGGGGACCATATGGGAGAGGTTCACCAAGACCCTCGGGGAGCTGCTGATGGTGAAGGACGTGCACTTGTTCGGGGCACACCTGGTGGCCCAACAGACAGACTTTAGGGCCTGGCCTCCCCGCCTCTCTCCCCTGGGGGGCTGAGGCACCCTAACTTAGGCTCGGCAGTGGGGGGGGTCCTAGGACAACTTCAGTCTTACTCTAAGGACCCCCGAGTCCTCTCTCCCACAAGCTCCTGCTCAGACCCACCCTCTTGCCAATGCCCCAGAAACGACCAAAGCTACATCTCCTCTATAAACCCCCAGCTCCCAGGGAGGACGGAGCCACAGGGGACCCCTGTAGCAGAGAAGACGTGGCCAGGGACTCGGGGGGTCGGGCTATGACCCCGGGGGAGACCTGGCCTCTTCCCGCCTCAGCCTCCGGTTTACAGGAGTCTCCCTTGGGAGCCAGCCTCTCCCCATCTCAGAGGAAGGGGATAGAGGGAGGGGGCACCCGCTTCTAAGGCCCCACAGCCCGCCAGGGGCAGATATAGGATCTGGGTCAGAACCCTGCAGCATCTGGACTTAGCCCTTAGGGACCCGAACTCGACCCCTGGAGCTAAGACAGGAGGATGAGGGAAGATACAGAGAAAGGAAAAACCCCCAACCTCCACATAACCCAGGGGAGACCTGGGCGGGGGGAGAGCCATCCCCAGCAGCCCTGGCCAAGCCCCCAGCTCCTCACCCACTGAGTTCCAAGCACATCTCCATGCCCACCACACAAACGACATGGGTAGGCTCGTCCAGGGACAGGTGGATGATGCTCTGGTAGGCCATGGCACGGTCCTGCAGCTCAGCGCCCTCACCCAACACAACAACCGCAACCGACCCCCCGGGCGCTCCGCTGCCCTCCCCTCTTATAGGCTCAGGGCCTCTCCAGGCCGCCCCTTGTTAAGGAGGCGTCAGCAGCTGCCCAGGTGGGACTGATGTTCTCCATTGAGGCTGCAGAGGAGCAGGTGGGCTCAGAGCCGCTCATCACAACTTATTGGGCAGCTTGTGCCTGCAGACACGAGGCTCATGCGGGGCCGGCTGCTCAGGTCTCTGGCCTGCAGATGGGAGCAGCACTGGCCCCAGTGCTGGAGCTGGAAGCTGTCGGGAGCAAGTATCGGCAGGGGCGCTGGGGCGCTGGTCAGGGTGGCCGCGAGTGGTAGCCGAGCCAGGCTCTGGGGCCTCAGTTCTAGGGGCGTGTTTCCTGGAAATCGACAAGGTGAGCCCTGCAAAGTGCTGGGTCAGTGGTTCTCGACGCTCTAGGGCAGTGGTTCTCAACCTTCCTAATGCCGCGACCCTTTAATACAGTTCCTCATGTTGTGGTGACCCCCAATTTCATTGTTACAAATTGAACATAATTAAAGCATAGTGATTAATCACAAAAACAATATGTACTTATATATGTGTTTTCTGATGGTCTTAGGTGACCCCTGAGAAAGCCCCTTTTGAACAAAGGGGTCGCGACCCACAGGTTGAGAACCGCTGCTCTAGGGGTTGCAAAAATGCCCAGGGAGGCTGGTTAAAGTCGCCCATCCATGGCCCGGGAAGCCATGTCCCACCCCAGGCGATGAGGGGGAGCTCCTTGTCCACACCGTGTCGCCAGGTCCCTGCAGGGCCCGGCAAGTGTTGGGAGGATGAACAGAGGAGCCCGTGTGGAGCCGCGTTCACCAGCTGCGCCTCATCTCCGCTGAGCTCACGGAGCAGAGAAACGGGAACTCCTGCTCCAGCCCCGGGCGCCCAGCTGACTTCAAAACGGTGTTCATTTCACGGGTGAAGTGAGGGCTGTGGTGATTCTTGAAAAGTACCATGTTCACCTGGTTGCAAGTTCAATAGGGGCTGCTACCAAGTCTCCCTCCTTCGGTCTCTCGCCCACTCGGTTCCCTTACTCGGGGGCAGAGCCTGTGGCATCAGTTTCTTCTCTGTCTTTCCAAATCAATGTGTGTGCGACCCTGCAAACATGTGTGTATATCCTCCCCTCCTTCGTCTACATAAATGGCAGGATATGCTACACAGTATTCCTTACCTGGCTTTGTTCACTTCACAGTACAATTCACACAGAAGGTCTTCGTATCAGTATGTAAAAATCAGCCTCATCCTTTTTAATGGCTGTATACTATTCCACGCAGGGCTGTCCCATCATAGAGACATAGAAGTGGTTGTTTTCCATTTTCAGCCCTGACCCACGACACTGCGATGTAACAGCTAACAGCAAGGTGGACGTAAGCTGGGTATTGAGTAAAGGCTGCTCAGTCAGCCAGGCTTCTTAAATTTGGGACTAAAAGTAAAGATATGGTGGCTTTGTTTTGGGGGTTCTCGGAGGCAGGGGGTTGGCAAGGAGACCCTAAAAGCCCCTCTGGTTGGGTTGAAAGTGGCAAAATTGATCAGGCAAGTGGTGTTCCACACATCTGTGCTCTCTTCACACAGCTGGCCAGAGGGGCTACAGGGCAGTGATGGTTAGGTGGGATGGGGAGGGGTTCTGGGAGCTCTGTGGCTCCCAGTCCTCAGAGAGCCCTGCTTAATGCCCGGGCTCTGTGTGAGCTTAGTGGGGCGGGCACCCTTGATTTTCCTGGGCTTGAGAGGGACTTGGAGAGATCTAGAGGGGGTCCTGCTCCCCCTCCACTGGGGCTTCCTGTTCACCCCTGAACCCCCAGCTCTCATAGGAATCCTGGACATAGTAGATGCTCAATAGATTCTTGGGCAGCAAATGACTAACTGACCCCCACCCCACCTCCATCCCATAACCCATAGGCGTCGACGGGGCTCTCCAACCGAAACGAGGGGTTTGCACCCACAAGGCAGTTCTGCAGGGGCTGGCCCACAGCTGCGGGCGCTATTGAGTGCAGGGAGTTCTCCAGCCACTCCTCGGTGGTCAAGCCCCATGGCTCCTCAGGTCACTGTGGCGTGCGCCCCTTGACCCCCACACTCACCCCCACCCCCAGCTGCTGTGATGGCTCTCAGCAAGGCCTCCTGGAACCGGCTACTCCCACTCCCCAAGGCTACATCCCCTCCTGGGGGGCAGCTACATGCGATGTGGGGGACAAAGGCCAGACGGCTCCTCTTAATTCAGGACAACTCTGAGGGCCATCCCAGCCCCAGAGCTTCCCAGGGGATTACCCGAAACTCTGTGGCCTCCACTTCCCAGCCCATCCTCTCCCACTGCTCCCCACGCCCCCTCCCAGGTGTGGGTCCTGCGAGCCCCCTCCCCACCCCAAGCCTCTGGCGGGCCAGTCTCCCTCTCAGAATCAGGGATCAGACAGTCGCCAAACAATCTCCGTTCAGAAGTTCAGAAGTCCAGACCCACACAAAAGAAAACCTTCAAACTCGGGCTTGTAAAGGGAAGTTTTTCCCATTAGGCCCTAATGATTAGGGTTTAGTGCAGTGGTTCTCAACCTCTGGCCCTTTAAATACAGTTCCTCATGTTGTGACCCAACCACAAAATTATTTTCGTTGCTACTTCATAACTGTAATGTTGCTACTGTTATGAATCATAATGTAAATATCTGATATGCAGGATGGTCTTAGGCGACCCCTGTGAAAGGGTCGTTCGACCGCCAAAGGGGTCGCGACCCACAGGTTGAGAACCGCTGGTTTAGTGGAGGAATAAGGCTTGGGGCTGTGGGAAGGGGACACCGGCTTCCTTCTATCCTTTCTGCCTGCCCAGCTGGGAGGGGTGGTTCCTGACCTGCAGCTGATTGAATAACAGCCCCCAAAGCTATCAGGCCCCGATCCCCGGAACCTGCAGGTCTCATCTGGCAAGAGCCTTTGCAGATGTGACCGAACCTGCAGGTGTGACCGAGTCTTTGCGATGGGACCTTACCCTGAATCATCTGGGTGGGCCCTGAATGCAATACAAGTCTCCGAACCCCCTCAGAGGAGGTTGGACGCCCTCAGAGGAGAAGGCGCTGTGACCACACAGGCAGAGATTGGAGTGACGCAGCCACCAGCCCAGGCAGCTGGCAGCCACCAGAGGGAGGAAGAGCCGAGGAACAGACTCCCCTGGGGCCCTCGGAGGGGACCGGCCCTGCCGACACCTCGACTTCAGCCCCGTGGAGCGGAATTCGGACCTCTGGCCTCCAGGACTACGAGAGAATGAATTTCTATGTTCTTAGCCACTCCGTTTGTGGTGATCTGTTACCGCGGCTGCAGGAGACTAACCTGTGGCCCCTGGGGGAGGGGGGGGCAGGCAAGTGAGGCTCTGTCACAGGATGGCCCCGGCTCTGTGGGGCGAGGAGGACTGACACCTGGTGCTTTCTCCACCTGGGCTTCCCTGGCTCCTCCACAGAAGCCCCCCCAACCCCCCCTCCCATGAATGGTTGGGGGTGCTACCTGCAGGTGTGACCGAGTCTTTGCGATGGGACCTTACCCTGAATCATCTGGGTGGGCCCTGAATGCAATCACAAGTCTCCTTGTGAGAGAGGAACCCCCTCAGAGGAGGTTGGACACCCTCAGAGGAGAAGGCGCTGTGACCACACAGGCAGAGATTGGAGTGACGCAGCCACCAGCCCAGGCAGCTGGCAGCCACCAGAGGGAGGAAGAGCCGAGGAACAGACTCCCCTGGGGCCCTGCCGACACCTCGATTTCAGCCCCGTGAAGCGGAATTCGGGCCTCTGGCCTCCAGAACTACGAGAGAATGAATTTCTATGTTCTTAGCCACCCGTTTGTGATTTGTTACCGCAGCTGCAGGAGACTAACCTGTGGCCCCTGGGGGCGGGGGGGGGGGCAGCAGGCAATCGAGGCCTCAGCTCCGGGCAGCCCTATCAGCCAGGTTTGGGGATGACCTCACACCAACATCCTCTTGCACAGGCACCTTTTTTGCTTCGTAAGAAATGCTGACGCATCGTGCCCAGCACTGCGGTAGGGGAGCTGCTGCTTCTCTCCAGCGAGGCAGGAGGCAGGAGGCAGGAGGCAGGAGGCAGGAGGCAGGAGGCACATCTCCCCAGGTTCATGGTCCCTTTCTCCCTAGTGCGAGGGCAGGGGGATAGAGCCCGCAACCCAGGCATGCGCCCTTGACCAGAATCAAACCCAGGACCCTATCCACTGAGTCAAACCAGCCAGGGCATCATACCTCCGTTCTCTGCAGCCTGAGGAGGCCTCTGCTCCGGGCAGCCCTATCAGCCAGGTTTGGGGATGACCTCACACCAACACCCTCTTGCACAGGCACCTTTTTTGCTTCGTAAGAAATGCTGACGCATCGTGCCCAGCACTGGGGGCGGGGAGCTGCTGCTTCTCTCCAGCGAGGCAGGAGGCAGGAGGCAGGAGGCAGGAGGCAGGAGACACGTCTCCCCAGGTTCATGGCCCCTTTCTCCCTAGTGCAGTGGTTCTCAACCTTCTGGCCCTTTAAATACAGTTCCTCATGTTGTGACCCAACCATAAAATTATTTTCGTTGCTACTTCGTAACTGTAATGTTGCTACTGTTATGAATCGTAATGTAAATATCTGATATGTAGGATGGTCTTAGGCCAGTGGTTGGCAAACTCACTAGTCAACAGAGCCAAATATCACAGTACAACGACTGAAATTTCTTTTGAGAGCCAAATTTTTTACACTTAAACTATATAGGTAGGTACATTGTGATTAACTTAATGAGGGTACTCCTAAGGCTTAGGAAGAGCCACACTCAAGGGGCCAAAGAGCCTCACGTGACTCGTGAGCCGCAGTTTGCCGACCACGGTCTTAGGCGACCCCTGTGAAAGGGTCATTCGACCGCCAAAGGGGTCTCGACCTACAGGTTGAGAACCGCTGCTGCCCTAGTACGAGGGCAGAGGCCTCGCATGCCCATCTTACCCACCCGTGTCCTCCACGAGCCACGGGACAGCAGTACCTCTGGGCGTCTGAGCACCCAGCTCTCTGAGCCAAGACCCGGCCTCCATTTCAAAGACCTCAGGTCGTCATGTTTTATTTCCTATTGCGGAATCTATGTCCCCATGTCAGGGCCATACAAGAAAATATGCAAAAAGGACACAGAAGAAGGGACTAATGAATCCATCCCACAATCACCCAGGGCTCCTACTGTGCACCCCACCCTGCTAGGTGGTCCTGCTTCAGGGGCTTTCAAGCTGGAGGACTGAAACGATCGAGGGAGGACAGGCGGATTCGCTAACCCCTGGGCTCACCGACACACAGTCAAACCCGTATGTCCCCTTTGGGCTCTTGCATCACCCATCTGCTGCCTTTTCCCCAAAGCACAACATGAACGGCATCCAATTCTCAGGCGCAGGCAGGAACACCGGCCTTCAAGTTTGCAATGTTCGGTTCAACCATGACAGCGAGTGAGAGTGAATGAATGGTCGCTTGACTTCATGTACAAAGTGATTATTATGAAACTTTATTGCAGCTTCTCACAGCAGAACTGAGTTTGCAATGCCAGGACCATCTTGGGATCTTCAGAGGGGACACGGGACAGAAGCAAGCCACTGCCTGGAGGGGGGCCTCCCCCTGGGGAGCCAACGTGTCCCCAAGAACTCTTGTTATGCCACACTGCAGGGGACCAGAGCCTCTGGCCAGGAGCTTCCCAAGGAAGAGGACGCCTAGGGGACAGGCTCAGGGCACCATGTGCCACCACTTGAAGGAGAAGGGCTGGCGGCGCACGTTGGTCCCGCAGTGCACCTCCCCGTGCTGAAGGTGGTACGGGGTGAAGTCGTCGATGAAGGTGCAGTGGAGGCCCAGCGGCTCCAGCAGGGACCGCACCTTCTCCTCCAGGCAGCAGCGGCCGTTGATGATGGGCCCGAAGGGCTTGGGGATGCCCAGGTACTTGCCCAGCACCAGCATGTTCACCTGCAGAGCGGGGAGGTCAGGTCAGGGGCGGTGGCGTGCAGCCTGCATCACTATCCCAGCGCCCCCTCCTTCTGACCTTCGGAAATAACAACCCCATTTCACAGATGAGAAAACTGAGGCCCACACGGTATAGTGGGCTACCCAAGACCACCAGCTAGTCTAGGACTTCCACCCAAGTCTGTCAGACTCTGGGACCCAGGCTCCTTCCCCACCCACCACCTTCTGGCCAACTCTATTACTCAACTGAGCTCAGCTCAAATGCCACCCCCTGTGTGAAGGCGCCTGTGAATCCCCAACTCCTCATGGATGTTCCCATAGCTCCAAGCACAGTGCCTGGCACACAGTAGGCACTTAATAAATATCCGTTGAATGGATGAATGTGACGACCTCTTTGTAGCACTTTCTGTCTATTATCACTGATGCAAATGGCTGTTTCCTCCATTATACTGGGAGGTGGCCTAGTGAGATGGAAAGACTAGGATTTGGCTCCAGGCCAACGTGGGTTTGGATCTCAGCTCTACTACTCAGTAGCTGTGTGACCTCAGGCAAGTCCCTTGCCCTCTCTGAGCCTCATCAGCAAAATGAGCCCTACCCTGTTGTCATCGCTATGACAACACAGTAGGTGCAGAGTCAGTCTCCAGGGCTCATGAATCACTGACGAGGTATCTCATTGCCAGCGCTCAGACACAGCCCACACTGAGAGCCCTGCACGCTTAATTTCTCTGCCTGTTCCCCGCCCGCGCCCACCTCCCACTGCGGGCTATGGGAGAGCGAGGCTTGTGCGGAGCCTCCCTGCAGGGGCCTCAGGCGGTGAGGCCCAGAGCCAGCCCTCTCACAGCATTTGAGACCCTCACCCCCCCGCAGGCGGCATCAGCCTTCTTTCCGGAGCTGGGAGACCTGGCTGGGCCCGAGGGAGAGAAACAAATGCTTGGGGCCAAGGAGTTATGTCCCGGGGGTGAGAAGAGGTGCCCCCTCCTGCCTGGTTTTGGCCAAGGAGTCCTTTATTCTAAACAAAACCTTCTGCAGAACTTCAGTGCATAAAACAGAAGAAATCGTAACCACTGGATTTGAGAGGCACTGCCATGGAACCCTAGCATCCTGGGGAACCCAGTCTGAAGACCACTCTGCTTCTTCCTCAACTATAACCCCAGCTCCAGCAGGAGGGGGAGGGGGCAGAGGGGCCCCAGTAGAAGTGGGTGAAGTTACTTTGAAGAGACAGAGTAACAGGTGGAGGAGCGGTAAAAACACAGCCAGCGAGGTAAGATGGGGCTTGGGTCACAGTTAAAATTTCTCCACAAAAAGGTGGGGCCCCTCAAGTCCCCCCGTCAGACAGGTGAGTGCCCCCCAGCACTGCCAATGCCACCTCCTCAGAGAGGCCTTCCGGCCACCCAGTCTGAACAGGTGCCCCACCTTTATTTCCTTCATGGCACTTCACCCAACCTGGGAGCATTTTGTTTGCTGTGTGTGTCCCCCAGCCCACTCCTACCTCATCCCACACCCCCCCCCCCCCCCCCCCCCCCCCCCCCACCCCCCCTGCCTAGTGGTTAGAGTGTGGGCTCTGCCGTGGACCCCTGGCTCTGAGTCCCCCCTCTCGCCAGCAGTGTGTTCTTGTGCCAGAGACCCCCCTCCCTGCGCCTCATCTGTCAGTGGGGGTGACGATCATCCCTGACTCCCAGGGTGCCTCTGAGATGCCCACAGGAAGCCGGATGGGCCATGAAAACCCAGGGCATGAGGAGACAACCAAGCCCCGTGGGCCGCACCCAGAGCCCAGCTGGCCTGTCTCACTCAAGGCCACTTCCTCACCATGTTTGGGAAAAGGGCCTCGGCCTTGGGGGTCCCTGTGAAGTCCGTGCGGAGCTTGAAGAGCTGCGGGATGTCCACGATGTCCCGCTCCCGCAGGCCCAGCTCCCGCTTCAGCACCTCCCGGTTCCAGTCGATGCAGCTCTGGGGAAGAGGGGGGAGGAGAGGGTGGTGGGCATGGCCAGGGCTAAAAC
>NW_005354186.1:621221-621952 GCF_000412655.1 Myotis brandtii | reverse complement strand
TGTCAGCTCTGATCTCGGGGAAGGAGGCTGGGGTGGGGGGTGTCAGCTCTGCCTGGTCTGCAGCATCTCCCGGCACCCAGGCTGGTACCTCCACATAGGAGTTATGTTCTCTCAGTTTCTTGTTTGACAGAATGTCCTTTATTTTCTGCTGCCTTTTGTCTGTCATGAAGAAAAAGAAAAAAAATGCAGATGAATCAGAGGCCCACTTCCCTCTTCCTAGTTAGCAGTGGGGGCTCAGTTTTCCCACCTATACAATGGAGCAGCAACAATTCCTAACACAGGTTTGTGGTGAGCCTCTGGGAGGCACATGCCTTTAATGGCATGTTTCATCAGGGTAAGTTCTCACTAAAAGTGTTGCTCTCACTCCTTCAAAGGCTCTTCTCTCCAAAGGGATCTTGTGCACTGAGGGGCAAACAGAGGTCAGGCCGTTGCCCAAAGCCACATGACACACTACAGATATTAGGTGAAAACTCTCAGCCACAGAGGCTTCTCAACCTCTGACCCTGGCCTGTGTCTGTGGGTCTTACTTAGAAAAAATAAAATAAAATAATTCATTCTGTGCTCTGGCCAGACTAAACTTTTTTTCAGGTCTGTGAACACATGTTGCGTCCCCCTGCCTCTGAGCCTTTGCATTCACTATTCCCTCTGTCTGGAATATCTCTCTTCCTCTCACCCCACCGCCCCAAATGCCTGGCCAACTCATGCGCATCCCTCATGTTCTTGCTTGGTCT